>NC_090280.1:48761957-49068775 GCF_037392515.1 Haliotis asinina | reverse complement strand
GCCAGTCTCTATGTTGAGGCTGATGAATCATCTCTTTCACAACGCCGTATAAAATTGTCTTTACAATACATTACTAAACTATATTCTAATAAATCTAACCCAGCCTATGACTGTGTGTTCAATCCGCTTTATGAAAATTTGTATGACAAGAGGTCTTCTCTTGTTCCACCTCTAGGACACAGAATTAAACCCTTTCTTTCTTCCGCCAGAATTGAGTTGGAAAACATAGCTCCCTCCCGTCTCCTTTCTTCTCCTCCTTGGCAGTTGGTTAGGCCACAAGTTGACCTAACATTAACTTCATTTAAAAAATCAGAAACTAATGAATTACAATATAAACAAGAATATAATCAACTGAAACATAAATATAGCAATTACAAACCCTTATTTACAGATGGATCCAAGGACGGTGGTGCAGTAGCTTGTGCCACTGTCATTGGATCGAGAACAATATCTTCTAGACTTCCCGATAACAGCTCTATTTTTACTGCAGAAGCAAACGCCATATTAACTGCTCTTCAATATATTCAAAGACACCCTAAACATAAACAGTATATAATCTATTCAGACTCTCTCTCTTGCCTTCAGGCTATTAAAAATATTTCTTGTAAACATCCACTTTTAATAGAAATTATTGAATTGTACAATAATCTTGCTACTGGCCAGTGCGACATTGTTCTTTGTTGGTTACCTAGTCACGTTGGCATTTCTGGTAACACAATGGCCGATCTTGCTGCTAAAGCAGCACTCAGCAAATCTGTGACACCACTTCTTATTCCATACTCAGATTATAAAGCTGCAATAAGATCTTATATCCGTGATCTGATGCAGAAGAAGTGGGACACCCAAGTGGGTATAAATAAATTACATGAAATAAAACCTTATATCGGTTATACTTACTTGGGTTGTCAGTCCAGATTTGAGGAGGTCATTATACGACGATGTCGCATTGGCCATACGAGGTATACTCACGAGTATTTATTAAAAGGTGAAGATCCTCCGTTTTGTATCCCTTGTGATGAAAGAATCACAGTCAAGCATGTCCTGCTTGACTGTGTTGAATACTCTATCACAAGGGATAAATATTTTAATTCACGAACTTTGAAGGATCTTTTTAATTCTGTTAGCTCTCATTTAATTATTGCATTTTTAAAAGAATTAGATTTGCTAAATGAATTGTAAATAGATGAATATTTTATACTTGGAAGTTTGAATTAGTAACTTAGAGTGTTAGTGGCTGTATCCTCGAGGGGGGTTAAAGCACTGTAAAATTATTGTCCTCCTGAGAGGATACGTAAGTCCCAAAACATTTGAAGTCAAATTTGATCTTCCATTTTGTCTTAGCCGTAGAATATGTGTCATTTTAATTTGTGGCTATTCTTGCTTACAATCACCATCAACTGAGGGGATGATGTAAATCCAGCTAGGGACCATGCAGGTAGCAAAAGTACTGTAAGTCCCCATGGCCCCTAGTATGGTGATCTACCTTCAGTTGTTGGTGATCTATATAGCCTGTTTTTATATTGTATTGTCTGAATAGGAATATTAGTTTTAACTTTTCACGCTAGTTTTACTTCTTATTGTGATATTCTAGTTGTTTTACTGTCCTTCGGCGACAGGTTTTTATCATATACATAGATTCCTTTTTTAAGAATGCTCTCGTCACGATATGGCTGCAATACTGCCGATGTGACGTTAAATGTTGACTCACTCACTTCAAGTCCGAGTCTGATCATTACAATCAGGATCAGGGTGTTCCACAAGGCAGTATTTTGTCAATCACACTTTTTAGCATAAAGATAAACAGTTTATCAAAAGTTTTAAACGATTCAATTGATGGATCGTTATTTGTGGATGATTTTAATATTTCTTGTCGTGGTAAAAATATGCATACCATTGAACGGCAATTGCAGTTGTGTTTAAACAAGATTAATAAATGGTGTCTTGAAAACGGCTTTAAGTTTTCCAAATCGAAAACTAACTGTATACATTTTTGTCGTAAATATAAACCACATAAAGACCCTGAACTTTCTCTAGATGGCACACCAATTAAGGTTGTGAAGGAAGCTAAGTTCTTGGGTCTCATTTTTGACTCACACTTAACGTTTTTACTTCATATTAACTCACTTAAAACTAAATGCCTGAAAGCACTTGACTTGTTGAAAGTGGTTTCAAATTCAAAATGGGGAGGGGATCAAGCTACCCTTCTCCATCTATATCGATCTCTCGTGCGTTCGAAACTCGATTATGGCTCCATTGTCTATGGTGGAGCCTGCAAAAGCAACTTAAAACTATTAGATTCAGTCCATCATCAAGGTCTAAGACTTTGTCTTGGCTCCTTTAGAACTTCACCTGTTGACAGCCTGTATGTCGAGGCTGAATTAGCTTTACAGTATGTAACAAAACTATATTCAAATGAGTCCAACCCTGCATATAACTGTGTTTTCAATCCCCTGTATGAGGATTTATACAAAAAGAAATCTTCTCTTGTTCCACCTCTTGGTTTAAGAATAAAACCACTTATTTCTGCTGCCAGCATTGAGCTGGAAAACATAGCTCCTTCCCGTCTTCTTTCTTCTCCTCCTTGGCAGTTGGTTAGGCCCCAAGTGGACCTAACATTAACGACTTTTAAAAAATCAGAAACGAATGAATTACAGTATAAACAAGAATATAATCAACTGAAACATAAATATAGCAGTTATAAATCCTTATTTACAGATGGGTCCAAGGACGGTGGTGCAGTAGCTTGTGCCACTGTCATTGGATCCAGAACAATATCTTCTAGATTACCAGACAACAGTTCTATTTTTACCGCTGAGGCTAACGCCATATTAACAGCTCTTAAATATATTCAAAGACGCCATAAACATAAACAATATATAATCTATTCCGACTCTCTTTCTTGCCTTCAGGCGATTAAAAATCTTTCTTGTAAACATCCACTTTTAATAGAAATTATTGAATTATATAATGATCCTGCTACTGGCCAATACGACATCGTCTTCTGTTGGTTACCCAGCCACGTTGGCATTTTCGGTAACGCAATGGCCGATCTTGCTGCTAAGGCAGCACTCAACAAATCTGTGACACCACTTCGTATTCCTTATTCTGACTACAAAGCTAGCATTAGAGCTTACACTCGTGATCTGATGCAGAAGAAGTGGGACACCCAAGTAGGTATTTTGCGTCATTTTGCGACGATGTCGTACTGGCCATACAAGATACACTCATGCATACCTTTTAAAAGGTGAAGATCCTCCGTTTTGTATCCCTTGTGATGAGAGAGTCACGGTCAAGCATATTCTGCTTGACTGTGTTGAATTCTCCATCACAAGGGATAAATTTTTCAATGTCAAAACTATCAAGGACCTTTTTAGCACTGATAGTTGTCATTTAATCATTGGTTTTTTAAAAGAAACTGATTTTTTGGTGGAATTTTGAAAATTATGCTGTGTAAATAGATGCATTTTCATGATTGGTAGTTTGAATTAGTAACTTGAATTGTTGGTGGCTGTACCCTCAAAGGGGGTTGAAGTATTGTAAAATTATTGTCCTCCTGACAGGGTACGTAAGTCCACAAACATTCACAGTAAATTTAAGTCTACCAGGATTTTAATCGTAGCATTCATGTTCTTTTAATTTCGGCTAACTTGGCGATCTATAGTCTGTTTTTATATTGTATTGTCTAAATAGTGCTATTAGTTTAACTTTCCATGCTAGTTTTAATTGAAATTGTGATATTCTAGTTGTTTTACTGTCCTTCGTTGACGGGGTTTTATGATTTATATATGCCCTTTTTCATTGTTGAATGTTCTCGTCACGATATGGCTGAGATATTGCCGATGTGACGTTAAGTATTAACTCACTCACTCACTCTTTAAGCTAAAAAGTGTGACAGACAAAACACTGCCTTCAGGGACACCTTGATCCTGATTGTAATGATCAGACAGGGTAGAACGCACTCGAACTTGAAATTGTCTGTCTTTTAAAAACTCTAATATAAACAGAGACAAATGGCCTCTCAAACCAAAATCATGCAAATCTTTCAAAATGCCATGCTTCCATTTTGTATCATAACCTTTCTCAAGATCAAAGAAAATTGATACAGCATGTTGTTTATTTACTATAGCATTTTTAACGAAGGATTCTAAACGTACCAAATGGTCAGTGGTACTACGATGTTTCCTGAAACTACACTGAATATTGGTTATTAGGTTATTGGTTTCATGATACCAAACTAATCTATTATTCACCATACGTTCCATGGTTTTACAGACACCGCTAGTGAGAGATATTGGTCTGTAGTCTGGCGGGTCTGTATCATCCCGGCCAGGCGTTGGTACTGGGATTACAATGGCATTACGCCATGATGTAGGAAATTCCCCAGACGTCCATATTTGATCAAATATATCTAAAAGTGTCATCAAGCATGGTTCAGGTAAGTATTTCAGAAGCTGGTAATGGATATTATCATCACCGATAGCAGTGTCATGAGCTTGCTCAAGAGCAGTTTGTAGCTCATGTAATGAAAACACTTCATTGTAATCTTCACCGTTATTTGATTCAAAATTAATTTTTGTCTTTTCCTGTTGTTTCTGATATCTCTGAAACTCAGGAACATAATTTGTCGATGATGAATTTTCGACAAGAGTTTCGCCGATCTTATTTGCAATTTTAGACTTATCAGTAATTAAATTATCACCGTCTTTGAGATGGTGTACGGCAGATTTTGAACCTTTGCCTTTAATTCTTTGAAGCATGTTCGAGACCTTGGACATTGGCGTGCGTGAATTAGGTTTGGAGACATAAGTTCTCCAAGGTTGTCGTTTGCTTTGTCTAAAGGTACGACGCGCCTTTGCATTCAGTATTTTGAATTTGTCTAGGTTATGGACAGTTGGATGGCGGCGAAAATAATGTTCTGCCTTTTTCCTCGCTTTTCTAGCCTGTCTACAATCTGCATTGAACCATGGTTTTCGTACATGTGGAGTCGTAGAGGACTTTGGTATACACTCATCAGCTATTCTATTTAGAATGTCAGCAAAAGTTTGAATGGGATCAGTTACATCACTGAAACATTCAGGTCGCAGTTTTGATTGACACATAGTTTGATATAAAGACCAGTTAGCCTTCAAAAAGTTCCATCTCGTAAACGATGGAGAATCGGATGGAGTAATTTCTGAGAGGATAGTTGGGAAGTGGTCACTTCCACAAAGGTCATTATGAACTGACCAATCAAATTCATTCAGAAGGTTAGAATCGGCAAGAGATAAATCCAGAGAAGAATAAGTGCCAGTTGCAGGATGGAGATCATCATTAAATATGCACAGGTCATTATCTGAAATGAAATCTTCAATTACTTTGCCTTTGGTGTTAGTGTTAGTGTTAGTACTGCCCCAGAGTGGGTTGTTACCGTTTAGGTCACCCATAATAACACATGGTTTTGGAAGTTGGTCATAGAGTTATTGAAGGTCAGTATGTTGAAGTGTTGAAGAAGGCGGAATATACAGAGAACATAGTGTAAATGCTACACCCAGAGTCAGTTGCACTGCAACAGCTTGGAGATTAGTGTTTAGTATAACAGGGCTATGAATAACATCTTGCCGTATAAGAATAGTAGAACCTCCAGTGGCCCTATCACCCGGAGGGGAAAGAGAATGATAGGCGTTAAACTGGCGTAAGTTAAAATTATCTGTCTGTTTCATATGTGTTTCATTCAGAGAGAATGCGGATGGTGTGAGATCATGGACTAAAAGCTGTAGTTCATTGTAGACCTCTACAATTCCACTGTACGATATTAGTTAAATGACCTATCTTTTAGGTGGATGGATAGGGGATCTACCCCTTGCATTTTTGAGGGCGTCAAGCTATGTGCCCTGGGATGGATGTTTTCCGACACATCCATGTCCTCCAATGAACCATATTTGTTAAATAATTGAAGATGGTTCTCCGAACCCTTTGAAGCTCTGACACCTTTTTTCACTGTTTCTGCCCTAGTCTTGACTGTATTTTTAACTGTTTTCTTTGAACTTGTTTCTGGACGAGTCTTCTGTGTGGACTGAGGCAATGACTGTGATTCATCCTGAACTTGGATCAGACTGTTTATACATGGTTCCCAAGTCTGAGTAGACTGTTCTTCAGGTGTAAGAAGGTGCGGGGTGTCAGCTGTTACCCAAGTCAAATCTGTTTGACACTCTGTGGAAAAACTAGTGACTGCCGAATTTACACTTGACAAACTTTCAGACGGTGTCTTAATGACTGATGCATATGAAACATTGGATACTGTTGATTCAACAATCTTTTTAGCATCAGCGAAACTAATATTTTGAGTAAATTTAACTTTGTTGATTTCCATTTGTTTTTTTTTTCCAAACTCTACAGTCTTTGGAAAAGGATGAATGATTACCGGAACAGTTTGTGCATTTTTTTAACGTACTTTCACAATCTTCATTTACGTGTGAAGTCTCGCTACAGTGAGCACATGTTATTGGCTTTGTGCACGTGTTGACACCATGACCATATTTTTGGCATCTAAAACATCGCAAAGGATTTCAAATGTAGACAACCAACCTTGACACACTTAGGAGGATTTGGGGAAGAGAAGGAAAAGTGGTGCGTATTTGGTGGAATGACATCATTATTTTTGCGGGTGGTGAATCGCATGACATATATAACTACCTAATCCTTCATTTCAGAAACGATGTCCAGTTCTGACATTTCGGCCAACAAACGATCCCTGTCTCTAATGATACCTTTGCTGCTGTTCAGTGTTCTGTGTTCAGTAACTGAAACCTGGATTCCAGCAAACGTTTCTGTATTCATCAAGTTAGTGGCTTGTTGTTTCCTGCTGATCAATCAGAAAAGATCCTGAACGCAAACGTTTTATATTCTTCACCTCACCTGCAATGCCATATATGCCCTTAGAGATTACAAAAGGGTTTAGTTTCAGTGGTGTCTTGTCTACAGTATTGAGAACCAGGAAACGGGGCCAATTGTCTGTTGAGTTGGATGACCTCTGTTCATTATCATTGTCGAGCTGACGTTTGGTTTTTCTTGTGGGGGTTTGGTAGTTCATGGTAAGATTATTTTGATTCATCATCCCGGCTCCCCACCCACCACGGAGTATCACAAGGGCAATGCTAATTGCAAGTGGGTTTCATACTTGCAGCACCAAGGATACCCGGATGATATACTCCAGCAGAAAAAGTAATAATTAATAATTCTACCAAATTGGCCCATGAGCCACCGCCGTCTGACACTGGCATCAAGGCAAATTTTCTCAATTTAAAAAAAAACACATGTATCATAGCATATGCATATATGTATATTTAAATATTGTGTTTAAATTAATACCAAGCCAAACAATGATCGAGCAATGAAAGTTAGTGCTCAAGGCTCGGCATGACCAGCCGATTGGTTGAACCGGGCCCATTCAACCACCCGTCTAGGCGAAGTCAGGGCCAAAGTGGTGTATTGACCAACAGGAACACGGTTACACAAGCCGGCACACCTATCAGTTGAAGCGTGTACATAAGTTGAAGCCTGTCCATCAATTAATAGAAACCTGTATATCTTGTTACCCATTGTTATCAGTCTACTGTCATGTGTATATATACTACAAGCCTTTAGTTTTACCCTCACTTCACCTGAAGAAGAGACTAGAATCTGTCTCGAAACGTTGTGACCTTGTATAATAAAGAAGTTGAACCATAAAGCACTTTTAGTATAAACATTTTCTATTCATGAACTCCATACTGCTCTTGATCAAGCTCATGATACTGCTACAGGAGCTGACAACATACATTATCAACTCCTGAAGCACTTACCAAAATTCTGCTTAGAAACTCTCCTACATATTTTTGATGATATTTGGACATCGGGTAACTTTCCTCCTTCATGGCGTGACGCCATAGCAGTACCCATACCTAAACCTGGACGTGGTCATGCAGATCCATCCAATTATCGTCAGATTTCTCTAACTAACTGTGTTTGCAACACCATGGGACGCATGATAAATAATCGACTTGTTTGGTACTTGGAAACAAATAACCTCATAACAGATACACAATGTGGTTTCCAAAAAACAGAAGTACTGTTGATCACCTCGTGCGACTGGAATCATTTGTTAGAAATGCACTAATTAACAAACAACACGCTGTGTCTATCTTAGTAGTATAGGGAATGACAGTTCTGGACCACTTTCAAGAAAAGTCTCTACAAAGCCTTATTTACTAAATAAGGCTTTGGTTGGGACCTTAGATCTTGCTACTATTACCCCTACTACAAAAAGGTTGGGTGCCTATGTCACGTTTATATCGATGAAACAGTTTAACGTGAACCGCCTACGATCTCTTTGGTGTTCATAATAAAGGCTTGCTGGGCTTTTTGTATCCCCTGTGCTATGTACTTTTTTTTCTCGTCCTCGCTGATAGCAGACTTACGAGACTTGGATCGAATATCTTGTTTCATTCCGTTATATTTTTTGAGTTCAGAGAGGATTGAACGAAACTCCTCTTCTGAGATCTTACTATCAGAGAGTGCCGTGGAAATATGCTCACTCACTGTGTTCAGCTTTGCTTCGGCCAGAACCCTGATCTCGTCGTGTTTCAATGCCTTACGATGCAGTCTGCGTGATACCAACTTAAGCGCCAACCCTAACACCCCCGCTATCCCAGCTGTTATTTCAAAACCTAGCACTATAGGTGCAGCCACGATGGTGGTTAACAACCCAACGCCTGCCGCCCCTAGTCCCATGCTGGTTGCCATAAGGGTAGTGTCAGCCCCGTCTACGATATTGAAAGCTCTATTGTACTTCTTACATAGTGCTTTCCGCGTGTCACGGTCTTGTTCTAGTTGGCGTTTCACATCACATAACTGCCTCAAGCGGAACCCATCTACGGTTTCCAGCGTCTTCGCTACTTCCTCTACGACTGGGTACAGACCCATCCTATAATATATATTTTGGAAGATATTTTATTTGGGGTTCAGTTAATATTCTATCAATGAATTTGAAGTCTACAAGTTCTATACAACTAGTCAGGGTAATAGGTGAGAATCTAATAGACTTTCCTGTTGTAATCAAAACCCCACTGAGGCTTATTAAGCTGGTTATAGGACCCGTGGGGGTATCCTGTTGTATAACAATACGACAATATTGGTTTATGTGTTCGTCATACCAGTGGATTGACACCCCGGGTAAAATTTGGCATACTCTTGGGGGGTTTTCATTGTCTAAAACCCAAAAGAAGACTTCTATGATGAGTGTGAAAGGGGAGAATCTTCTATTAACAAGATCTTTGATATAAGGATTATTGCTAAATATTAATTTATTTTTTACTATAGTCCTTAACCCATTTTTTTCGATATCAGTAGATATCATGGGTACTAATCCCCTCTCCGGAATGAAATCCCCGGGCCAGATACCGTTGTTCCTAATCTTAGAGATCTGCCACTTATCTGTGTCTATTGTGATATAAGGTGAGGTGAGTGTTAAGTTGATCAACCATTTGGGCTCTTTAAAATCTGATAACGACACCCGTCTGTACACGTTGTCTTTGAAGTGCAGGATGTATAATTCATCTTCCTCACCAGGCTGATCGAATCCCTCCGTATCTCCTAGGTCGTTAAGCGTAGTGTTGGGACGATGACTGGTCATTATTATACTATTACGATATAATTTCCAACTGGTTTTTTGATAATAGTTCAGGGGTGAACTTCATACCCATGAAGTGTATGTTGGCAGGCAGGAAGATATTGGTTAGTGATATCTTGTTTTCCACGATCACGTTGACCCCCTGCAGACTGGTGTTGGAGTCGGCACCCACCCGCACGTAAACGTTGCAAACTTGATACTGGTGTCGTTTCACCCACCCGAGTTTGATCCCCTTCACGATCTCGACATCATTCCCCGATGGTTCCCCTAGGTAAACTTTGATGATCAGTGTTGAGTTTGCCGGTAGATCCTCTAGTATAGTGACCACGCCTTCGAATTCAGACACCAACTGCAATTTCACGTTTTGTATGGCCGGTTTACTCGATAGCATGTGGGCTGCCATAGTGTTGAGTGGGCTGACGACTATGCTACGTCTCTGAGTTGGGACGTAAGCCACGAGCAGGGTTCCATTGTTCACGACTTTGTTTAGGTGGTTGTCTTTGTTATCCGTGAACACGTAGGGAGAGACGAGTCTAATATTGAGAAACCAGTCGTCGTTATCGGGTAACAACACCCACTTGTCATCTTCGGTGAAGACGAGCATATATGGCTTGTTTCGGGCGACGGTAGTGCTCTCAACATCGTCTAAGTCGAACAGTTTACCCCCGAACGATGGGTATATTATCCAGTTATTATCACCGGTGTTGACAAGGGCGTACTTAGTGTTGACTTTTGCTCTTGTGGTATCTATTATATCACTTAGGGCTCCACCGGAGGGGATTTCAACGCGTTTGTAAATGTTGTTTTTCAGTTGCAAGGCGTACGATGTACCATCTACTCCGGGAGCGTCGAAACCGCGCGTGTCTCCAAGGTCGGAGATCCCGATATTGACGCATTTTTTAACTCCGGGCCCTTGTGCGCTGGTCATTTTACATGAAGCGTTAAGCTGAGGTATCCTATATTTACAGGATTATGATTTATATCTAACACCGATATTGTCAGCTCAGGTATGTTGCCCTGGGTTAATCTCTTATACTGCCGTGGTGAAAACGACTCGGTTCTACCGTCGTTGAATTTCTCAGTTTTCACCGGCACTGCTCTCAGTATAGTGGAAGGGTGACCTCCTTGAATGTTGTACGTTGTGCTCACCTGACCGAGATGAATGTACAGCTCTCGGTACGGTACTAGATCGGGTAACTTCGTGCCTGTGACGGTTGTTGTTGGTTTTATCTCGTCAGGAGACATACCGAGTATCCTCGCTAATGGTCGGCCGAGCCTCAAGGGGTTTCTTCCGTTGTTGATTAACACAACTGTACCGTTTGAGTCATTCATCTTGAGTTCGGCTCCAAGGGGTTTGAAGACCTCGTCGTTTAGAGAGCACACGCTGTAGTAGCCGTCAGTTATCTGGCTGCGAGTTCCACTGACGAACAGTTTATTGTTGCTGGCGTTGATGTTAGTCCATTGCGGTAGGTAGGTGATATCGCAGAGTGCGACTTCGAGTTGGCCTGACGTGTTATCGATCGCGTGCGTCAGCTGAACGGCCTCACCGCTCGTTATTCCTGGAAGTGTTATGTACATATTATAATATATGAATTATATATTATAATATGGATTTAGCACACTTGAAAATCGTGGTGAATGCAGATGGCACGGGGTTTAAACCAACCTTTATTAATATCTTTGAAAACTATATCGTGTCCGTTAATAACGCGCAGGCGGTGGTAAACTGGAATCAAAACCCAATGCAGTTTTGGCAGAACCAACTCAACTTTGCTGTGTGGTGTGCGACGACAGGGTCGGGTGTGACACCAGACTACGGTATAGACGAACTGAGTAAGGCGGTTATTTTGTTTCATATTTATTATCAAATGAGACGAATATTGAAGGAAATAAAGGCTCCTCTTCCCCAAGATATAGGGTGGAATATGACGAATAACGGCTATGATAGACGCGCTTATGAACGTATTTGTGGGGAGTTTGAGATTCCAACGAATAAAGACTTTCGCCTTCCTGGTGTGAACCATGGTCTCGTATAGTTCTCGTGTACTTCTACAGGTCCGGAACATATCAGGCCGGTTCTAAAGATGGTTCATACAACCCACACCGTCATACATTTACAGGCCCCACAACGAATGAACAGATCCATGTCAGCTGTATAAAGCAAACCAATCCTGATGCAGCCACAGCCTGGACTAAAATGATCTCAAAAACATCGAAAGAATTCACTCGTGCTGGTACAATACGCTTGAACGACTCGATTCGAACGTACGTGTGGGCGCTGTTGGGTGCGCAGTCTATGACGCGTTCCAACATCCTCGGTAAGGGAACTGCTTACGATGCTCAGAAACAGTTCGTTTCTAACGTTGAGGATGCTATCAATTCTCCAGTTGATCTCCCGCGGGCCATCGAACGCTACCAAAACGTGTTAGAATACGCCAGATCGAAAGTCAATTACGTGTTCGGCGTGGGGTTGTACATGGCTCCGAGTGATATGCAACTGAGAATAAAAAAAGTGGTGGGTTATAACAACAAAATAGTCATAGCCACGAAGGATCAAAAGTTGGGTATCAACCCCGATATTAACACCACCTATATCCCACACATCCCACCACGTGAAAAGGGTATAGTGGCGCCACCCCCGGAGCCTAAAGTTCATGTGCCCCCCACACACCCCCATATTCAGGCCCCTCATGTGCAGGCCTCCTATCAGCAGCATATTGATAGTAAAACGGCCCTGGTGGTTGGTGGGGTAGCTTTGGGACTTATTTGGTTAAAGATTTTTTAGCCGCTACGTACACCAGACCCGCCACGGCGACGATGGCTGCCCACAGGTTTTGACTGAGCCACATGGCAGTTTTAGACAGAGCGCTCAACAACCACGAGACGATGCTACCCAGGATGCCGGGAAGGGCTTCGGCGGCTTTACCAGCCAGTTTAGCTAGGCCTTCCCCGAGTTTTTTTATCCAGTCTTTAACACCACCGCCTGTGGGAGTGGGAGTTCCCCCGCCGGCAGGTGTGGGGGTTCCCCCTGTCAGTGACACCACCAAGGTTGATATGATGAAACCCAATGCAGTCAGAATGCTGGCGATGGTGATCCCTTGCTCCCGGAACAATATCCGAATCCTGTCTGCTAACGTGGTGTCTCGGTAGAGGACTTGATTGATGGTTTCCCGCACACGGTTGACCTGGGATCGAAGCTTTTCTTTGTAGCCGGACGCTGTCTCCAACCAGACCTGCCTTTCATCTTCCAAATTACGTATTCGTTCCTCGATGGTGGCTTTCATAGACTCGTCCTCAGTTTCACCGAGTTTTCCTTTTCACGGGCGATGTGGTCGTCTATCTCACTCACTTTGGCCGTGCTTTTCCAGAGCTGGCCACGAATGGTTTGCATCAACAGGTCCAACCCCTTCAGTTCCCGAAAGGTAATTTCGAGGCCCGGGAAGGGCTTGTTCTCGTAGTCGGCCAACACCTTTTCAATATTATAAGTCATGTTTTGAACCGATGTGGCGTCCCTGATGCCTTCCAGATCTTGATTGACCTTCGGGGGAATCTTAGGTCGCGTGCCACCGTACTCTGTGAAACCTAGTTCATTTTGGACAAAGCCAGGTCCATGTCGACCGCTCAGTGTTGATAAAGCAAGCGGTTTACTCGTTTTTTGATGCATGAGATCGATCTCCTGGTTATTATATAAAAAACGCAGCTTGCCCTGGTCATCAACGGTAAACCTGGTATAGTCTCGCCACAACGGTTTGATTTTGTCTCTTTTTTCAACTGCTTTGTGATAAGAGTCGACGGTGTCCTTCACGAGTGTGGTCCTTGGTGAGAATGAGATCTCCTGCTCGACAGCCGGATTACTGAATGAGGTCTCCTGATCGGCCCCTGTATCATCCATAGTATCATCCCACATCTCCCTCATAGGTATGTCTTCATCCATTATTTAGTATTAAAAATATATTTCGTTTATATATAATAATGTACGGCAGAAAATTAGATCCTTTCAGAAGATTGAGAGAGCCATTAGGAGCCAGAGCCGTGCGCCAGTCGGTGACCATCACCAACAATCCCAGCAAGATAGACCAGAATCAAACTCTGCTGGTTAGATTTCCAAACCTTGGTGAGAATGACCTCATTGTACCAGGCACTGTTCGACTGGCGTTCAATATCACGTTGACCTCCGACAACGACAAACGCGCGCTAGTGCGGAACGTGGGTCGAGCCATCATCAAGAAAACGACCGTCAAGATCAGCGGTAACGAGGTGCTGAGCATCGACGACAGCGACGTGTTTCACTGCTACAGGGATCTCTGGAAAAGCGAGGGAGAACGAGTCAATGATGTGTACCAGGGTATCAGCAAATCAACCCGGGCGCGCATAGGGTATGTCTTCACGCCAGACCAGCTAGACAAGCTATCGGACGGTGAAAAGGCCATCGCTCGAGCATACGGGAATCGATTCTGCGTGCCGCTCGACTTCGAGTTGCTCACGGGACACGCGCCGTTTTACCAGGCCGCGCTGGGTGATAAGCTCGAATATGAGCTCACGTTTAACGACTATAGCAAAGTAGTGGTTACGTCGAACGGTGATGAGGCCAGTTATGCCATAGACAACATCTCTCTGGAGTTCGACACGGTCACTAGCCCGGAGCTGGCCAGGCAGGTTCGAAGCCAGTACTCTGGGAAGATGGCTATCCTGTACGATCGCGTACTGAGGCATAGATCAATCGTGCGAGATAAGAGCGACACTGTGTGGAATATCAACCTGAACGTGCCGGCGCGATCGATGAAAGGTATCCTGGTCGTCCCCGTGGAGGATTACGAGCCATTCCAGAGGAACAGCGAGAAGTTTTTCAACCCCGAGATTGAAAAGGTGGAAGTGACCATCGAGGGCGTGCCAAACCAGCTGTTCAGTCATGGTATGAGACCCAGCAGTGGGATGAGATAAAAAAGCTACAAGTGGGGAATTACATAACAAAGGACCTGGACCTCTACAAATAAGCTCAAGCTGAACGACACGAAAACCGAAGCTCTCCTTGTAGGCACAAGACAACAACTAAGCAAGGTGGAAGCTGTCATCCTCAAAGTTGCCGATGCGGATATCTGCCCATCAGATGTTGTGAGGAATCTTGGCGTTCACATTGATTCTTCTTTGACGTTCAATGCCCATGTCAACCAAGTGAGCAAAGTATGCTTCTTCCATCTCCGGTCGATCAGCAACATTCGCCAGTACTTGACTTCTGCAGCAACTCAAGCCCTGGTTCGAGCTCTGGTAACATCCAGGCTCGACTATTGCAACAGTGTTCTTTCTGGCATTAACTCCAATCTGGCTGTTAAACTGCAGAGGATACAAAACACCTCTGCCCGCATTATCAGTAGAACTTCCAAATGTGCCCACATCACTCCTATCCTGAAAGAACTCCACTGGCTACCAGTCAAAGCAAGAATTGACTTCAAAATACTCTGCCTGACATATAAATGTCTTCGTGGCTTGGCCCCTTCCTACCTGTCTAACCTGCTTCACCCATATGTACCAGCCCGCACCCTCCGTTCCAACTCTCAGAATATTCTTGTGATACCCACCTACAGACTGAAATCTTTCGGACACCGCAGCTTCTCCTACACAGCACCAGTCCTCTGGAATGCTCTTCCATGTGATATCAAAGACTCTAAAAGTTTTGACAGTTTCAAAGCAAAACTGAAAACCCACCTTTTCTCAGTATACTTCACATAATTTAACCCATCTTCATCTTTGTACATATTTCTGTTTATTTCTGTAGCGCTTTGAGCATACCTAAGGGCGTGGAAAAGGCGCATTATAAATGTGCATTATTATTATTATTACCTCGGCTCCGTGCAGATCGGTGAATACCTGACCACCAAGTACGCCCTATGGTTGGACATGCGATCCACGGATGATGATAAACTGCCGTATAGATAACGGCAGCGAAGAGATAACCATCCAGATTACTAAGAAGGCTCAACCCGCTGAAATTATATCTGTACGTTATTATGGACGCGCAACTTAATATAGACAATGGGAGATTCGTGCAAGCCATCTACTAGTGGGGGAGACCCCCACACCCCCCTGGGGTACCCACAACTACCCACTGACCCACACTGCGCCATAGTGTGCGGGCAGACTGGCTGTGGGAAGACCGTTTTCGTGTTGGATATGTTAGAGGGTTACTACAAGGATGTGTTCGATAACATCGTTATCATGTGCCCTACTCTGAGCATGAATAAAACGTACGCACGACCTTGGGTGATGACGGACCCGGACGTACACAAAATCGACCCTAGGACACGCCTGCAGGACTGGTTGAAAGCTCTTCACGAGAAATTTAAAGGGGAACCGACGCTGTTCATACTGGACGACTGCAGCGCTAATCGCGAGATAACAAAAAAGAGAGACATGCTATCGTACCTGGCCTTCTCCGGCCGGCATGCAAATCACAGCGTCTGGGTGCTAACGCAGAAGTTCAACTCGGTGTTGAAAGACCTCAGGGAGCAGACGCGATGGGTGGCCTTATTTCACTGCAAGGACAGGGATTTGTTCGAGGCGTGTTTGAGAGAGAACGATGTGATGAGCAAATTAGAACGGGAACGGGTGAAGAAACAGCTCGCTGAAACTAAACACGCTAAGCTCGTACTAAAGACCGACCAACCAGTAGCATATATAGTATGCTAAAGCTAAGCAAAGCTAAGCAAAGCTAAGCAAAGCTAAGCAAAGCTAAGCAAAGCTAAGCATATAGCTATGATATTCGAAGTGTTTGTCGTGTGCAACTTAACCTTCATTTCTCTGTGTTTTGTCTGCATCGGGTATTATATAGTTAAAACTAAATCTTACTTGTTATATTATAAGATGGAGTGTGAGGAATTGCTCAAACAGTTGGTACCTGGGGGTACGGCAGGCCCCACTGTGGGGTGTACCCCCACTGATGACAAGCGAGAGAAACTGGTGGCGTTGGCTGTTGGTGGCAAAGCCAAACATTACTTTGGAGACTACACTCCGGATAAAATTCACAAAATGTCAGCCGAAGAAATCGATAAGCTGTACGCTAGATACGAGTCCCGGCTCGGAGCAGAAATGACAAAGACAATAGGATCGGCTATGACCCAGATATACACCGGTATTGTGTCATACTTCCTTCCCATTCCACCAGAGCGCCGACTTTACCTGTGGGAGGACCTAGATAAAGACCCTTTTATCGAACACGCCGTGAGCTCTATCAGCTGCGAGCTGTACCACAAATATGGTATGTTGTTGGCTCCAGTGACGGCGGCGATTATCACAGCAAAGCATTGTCAATTTGAGAGAAAGAATAATAATAATAGTATAGATGGATGCTGCACAGGAGACCCCTCCCGAGGTGAGGGAAACCCCAGTGGTGGTACCCCCCACACCCCCAACAGTGGAGGAGACCCCTTCACAGGAACCCCCAGTGGGGGTACCCCCAACAGTAACCAGGCAGAAAAATCCTAAGAGAGTAGCTGCCGGTAAAAAACGGTGGTGTAACCAACATAAAGTGGCCAACCCAACCCGACTGTTGTTGGCTGTAGGCGTAACTGCTGCCTTGGCTATCTCGTGGTTATACGTGGGGGTACCCTCCCACAGTGAGCCACCATCCAACAGTGAGCCCCCCACCCCCACGGTAGACCCGCATATCATGTTATAATTTAAATATTTTTATATCATATACATAATGTCTGAGGGGAAAACGTTCGTCAACGACGCATACCACGCCACAGTGGTCGCCAGTCTAGCCGTAGGGTACGCTCGGTTGACTAAAATGGTGCTTAAACAACCAACTATCAAGCTAGATTTCAACCTGCAGGATATGGGTATGCTCATAATGAACCTTGGTATGGCGATGGCCACAAAAGACATCCTAGTAAAACAAGGAATAATACCTGATAATATAATGAAATAAATATAGGATGGCCACGATAGCTATGATGGTCGGTGGGGCGTTAGTGAATGCCCTGGCATTTTCCGGGAGTAATTTCCTCTTCTCGAAACTACGAGATGATCACGCGGCTGAAATACAGGAAGAAAGGAAGCGGCACGATCTCGCTACTGAGAAATTACAAAGGGCACAGGCCGAGTACGATAAAAAACGCCTCCAGAGGATCGATTTTATTAACGAACAACTCACGCGTGAAAACCATGCCGTTCAAACATTCAACGATGTCGATGAAGCAATGAAAGAATACTACCTACTAACTGGTAAACGATTGGAACCGCTCAATAAACCCACACTCGCTCAGTACTACACACCATCCAAGGGACAAATGAATCGTGAACTGGGCTTCATAGTGTTGGGTATAGCAGCTACTGCGTTGGTTGCGAAGCAATTAAATTAAAATACCTATATAAGTAAACATGAGACCCGCTCCATACCGATGCGAATACATACTTATGGGGAAGACCGAGGCCTGTGGTAGGAAATGCAGGAATCAGGGGTTCTGTTGTTTCCATATGGGAAGTCCTAACTACACGTGTTCTGTGTGTGGTATCGGGGTTAAAGGGCACTACTGTCTATGTAAAGCTCACGGAGCGAACGTAGTCAGACATCAACTCATCTACGAGAATAAAAAAGGCTACATAAAAGAACGTAGGCGACTGCTCAAGATAGACTCCAATTACAGTGAGTGAAAGGGTTACCTCCCTTTACTGTGAACCAATTAGACATTGGTTCTCTTAGGTGTAAACACTATGGCTACTGTACGCGAGCTGAAGCGGGTCGCAAAACAGAGAGGTGTGATCGGGTATTCTCGAATGCGGAAGTCAGCATTGTTGAGATTACTAGGTTTAGAAGCCCCTCCTACGGTAACACAATTAAAAGCTCAAGCAAAACAGCTTGGATACACGGGTTATTCAAACCTGGGGAGAGCCAGGTTAACCGCATTGTTATCACATGCCCCCGTAGCAAAACCTCCCACTGTAAAACAACTGAAAGCCGAGGCACACGATTTGGGTTTAGGCGGGTATTCCCGTATGAGAAAACCACAGCTTGTAGAATTATTACGACAGAATAGAGCTATTGACCTACAGTTCATGCGCACTGAGCGCGCTGTAGGCAATTATTTGAGAGGTTGGCGCATGCACGTTGATAGAAACATAGACATTACAGATATCAAGCCTCTGATAGCTGATAAGGTCAACCAGGAACTAAATAACCTAGGAAGTATCAAGTTTCAGATCACAGTGAAAATGTCGCTCGATAAGCAGGTTGGGAGTACCACTGAGTATGTTCAGCCTTACTTCCGAGGTCAACAAGAGGTCGTCACACATACAGAGACCATTGACGCATCAATCGATACCAGTTTTCAGCAGATACGAGAATACCTAGAACGCTACACACACTTGGGGTCCGGGTGGGCTGTAGATAAAATCGATAATGTCTATCTAGACATAGCTAACTACGTGCCGTTCAGAGGCGGGTCATACCTAGCCTTGCCTCCCTACTATAGGAACAAACATGCCATAGTAAACGTTAAGAATAGAGGAAACGATTGCCTGAGGTTAGCTATCAGGTCAGCCTTATTTCCAGCTGGCACTCATTCAGATAGGCTTTCTAGCTATCCCCAAGACGATGGGCTCAACTGGGATGGTATAGATGAACCCACCCCCATATCCCAGATCACTAAAGTAGAAAAACAGAATAATCTGGCTATAAATGTCTTTGGGCACGAAGGTAACTCAACAATAGTACACAGGGTCAACCCGGTGAAGGATCGCCAAGTTATCAATATATTCATGATCCAACGAGGTGAAAAGTATCACTACACGTGGATAAAACATCTCAGCCGGTTGTTGCACGACCAGTCGAAACACGATGGGGAAAAACACTTTTGTGTACGATGCCTACACGGTTTCAGTCGAGCTGATTTATTAGAATCCCACCGGGAGGATTGCCAAGGTGTGGGGCAGACGGCTATACGAGTTGACATGCCTAAGGAAGATAACAAAATCCTAAAATTCAGTAACCACAAGAACCAAATGTCTGTGCCTTATATCATATACGCCGACTTCGAAGCCTTGGTTGTGGGTGGGGATTCCCCCACACCCCCCAGTGGTAGCTTCACCCACAAAACACAAGAGCATAAAGCCTGTTCGTTTGGATACATTGTCGTCCGTTGTGACGGGGAAACGAAAGCTCCGGTAGTGTATAGGGGCCCTGACGCGGCTGAAAGGTTTCTAAAGTGTTTGCAGGAGGAAGAAAAAATTATTAGGAATGCATTGTATAGAATCGCTCCCATGCGTATGACCCGAGTCGACAGGCTAGCTCACGCTAGTAGCACTAACTGTCACGTGTGTGACTCACCACTTAACGGTGATTCGGTGAGAGATCACTGCCACATAACTGGTAAGTATAGAGGCGCCGCTCACAGCGCGTGCAACCTCAAGCTTAAAATCAACCCTAAGACAATAAACATCCCCGTTGTCTTTCACAACTTGAGAGGGTACGACCCACACTTGATCATGCAGGCCATCGCGAAAATCGATGGTAATATAACGTGCATCCCCAACAACATGGAGAGATACATCTCCTTCAGCTTAAACGGACTTAGGTTCATTGACTCGTTTCAGTTCCTCCTGTCGTCACTCGACAGTCTGGTCAAGGCCAACAATACCTTCCCTATCACCGATCGATACACAGACGCCGAGACTAGACCCCTGCTTATGAGGAAGGGTGTGTACCCCTATGAGTACATGGATAGTTGGGTCAAGTTCACCGAGACCAGACTACCCCCTATTGACTGTTTTTATAGCAAGCTGAATGAGGCGTCCGTCTCACGAGATGATTACTCGCACGCGACTAACGTATGGAATAAACTGGGTTGAAAGAACCTGGGTGATTATCACGACCTGTACTTGAGGACAGATGTACTGCTGTTAGCCGACGTGTTTGAAACATTTAGGCGGACGTGTTTCGAGCAGTATAAACTCGACCCCGCATGGTATTACACCAGCCCAGGTCTGACGTGGGACGCCTTGCTTAAAAAGACCGGAGTTAATTTGGAATTGCTCACAGATTACGACATGCACCTATTCATTGAGAAAGGCTTGCGAGGTGGGATTTCCATGGCATCCAAACGATACGCGAAAGCAAATAATCAATACGTGAAAGGTTACGATCCTAACAAACCAACCAATCACATTCTCTACCTCGACGCAAACAACTTGTACGGCTGGGCCATGAGCCAGTATCTACCTACAGGGGGATTCGAATGGGTACCCCACGTTGATGTTATGGGGGTTGCACCAGATTCGAACAAAGGGTATATCCTCGAGGTTGACTTAGAGTATACCAAGGAATTACACACATCACACAACAGCTACCCCCTGGCCCCCGAACGTATGAGGGTTAACCCAGACTGGATGTCTGAGTACCAACATAACTTGTCAGGTGGGCGTGTGACAGACGTTGAAAAACTCGTTCCTAACTTAATGAATAAGACCAAGTACATCGTTCACTATCGCAACCTACAGCTGTACCTGTCGTTGGGTATGAGGCTGACCAAAATACACAGGGTGCTCATGTTCGACCAGAGCCCATGGATGGAGCCCTACATCAGAATGAACACAGACCTACGAAAAAAAGCCACCAGTGATTTTGAGAAAAATCTCTACAAGCTCATGAACAACTCGGTGTTTGGTAAGACTATGGAGAACCTGAGGAAACGCGTGACCGTGAAGCTGGTTCGGTCGAGTGAGGAAGACAAGCTCAGGAGATTGATAGCCAGTCCGGCATTCAACCGTAGTAAGATATTCACAGACAACCTGGTTGCCCTACACATGAAGAAAAGCCACATAAAATTCAACCGGCCTGTTTACGTGGGGATGAGCATCCTCGATTTATCCAAACACCTAATGTACGACTTTTACTACAACGAGCTCAAGAAACAGTATGGCGACAGGTGTGAAGTGCTGTACACTGACACGGATTCCCTGCTGATGGAGATTCGAACCGAGGACGTGTACGAGGACATGAAAAAACACCTCGATTTATACGACACCAGCGACTACCCTAAGACCCATGCCATACACAGTACCGTAAATAAAAAGGTCCTATGTAAGATGAAGGACGAGTGTGCTGGCACGCCCATAGCCGAGTACATAGGTTTGAGACCTAAGATGTACTCCATACTGAAAGCCGACAGTAGTGAGATCCGGAAGGCTAAGGGGGTTAAGAAGTATGTGGTGAAACAACACATCAAACACGCCAGATTCAAGGAAGCCCTGTTCAAGACCCGTACCTTTAGACATAAAATGAACACACTTAGAAGTGATGGACATAAGATATACGGACTGACTATAAACAAGACGTCCCTGTCGCCTATGGACACGAAACGTTGGATAGCTATTGATGGGATAAACACATACGCGTATGGACATGAAAAAATTTGAGGCTATTTACTACAGCCCGCGTGGGTACTGGAAAGCAGCTAGCGCAGTAGATAAGCTAGCTAAAATAGCGCGAGTACCCCCGGAGGAAGCCAAAGCGTGGCTTGAAAAACAAGCCCTGTGGCAGATCTATTTGCCGGCACCACGCTACGTGCCTAGAAGGAGATTCGGTATTAACATACCTAATAGCGTTCACCAGGCAGACCTACTGTTCCTACCCCACGACAAGAGGTACAAGTATGCCTTAACCGTAGTGGACGTAGCCAGTCGTTACAAGGAAGCCGAACCCTTGACCACGAAAGATTCGGCCCAGGTAGCCAGAGGATTCGAACGCATATACAAACGCAGCCCGCTGACGTGGCCAACAGAGCTGCAAGTTGACCCCGGACGGGAGTTCATGGGTGCCGTGTCACAACTGCTAGCCAAACACGATACAAAGGTCAGGCGTGGCACGGCCGGAGCCCATCGCAGCCAAGCCATAGTTGAGAGATTTAATAGGACTTTGGCTGAGCGCTTGTTCGGCTATCAGTATGCTAGGGAGATGGCCACCCCTGGAAAACGATCGACTGAATGGGTCACGAGGTTACCCAAGGTGGTGTCGGCAATCAACCATGAAGTCAACCGTCTCACCGGTAAGAAACCGGCAGACGCTATCAAACTAAAATCAATAGTTGCAGAGTCGGCCGCTCCATTGCGTGGGAAGGAGAAACAGATACCAGATAGGGCCCTAGTGAGGTATCTATACCAGCCGGGGGAACACGAGGGTGATAGCCGTAAGCGGGCCACCGATCCTATATGGTCAGTCAAAACTTACAACATAGATAAAGTGGATATGAAAGCCGACGAACCTAACTTGTACTACTTGAGGGATGGGCCGGGTAGGGGGTTTGTAAGAGAAGAATTATTGATCGTACCGTACGGCACAGTGTTACCTCCAACACACGTTAAGTAGTAGGGGTAATAGTAGCAAGAACTAAGGTCCCAACCAAAGCCTTATTTAGTAAATAAGGCTTTGTAGAGACTTTTCTTGAAAGTGGTCCAGAACTGTCATTCCCTATACTACTATCTTTCTTGATCTTGAAAAAGCAAATGACACAACCTGGAAATATGTCATTTTAAGAGATTTACATGATTTCGGGTTGCGAGGTCGTTTGCCTGAATTTATAGCCAAGTTTTTAAATAACAGACAATTCTAGGTCCGTGTGGGTTCTACCCTGTCTTATCATTACAATCAGGATCAGGGAGTTCCACAAGGCTGTATTTTGTCTGTCACTCTTTTTAGCATCAAGATCAACAGTTTATCTAAAGTTTTAAACGATTCAATTGATGGATCGTTATTTGTGGATGATTTTAATATTTCTTGTCGTGGTAAAAATATGCATACCATTGAACGGCAACTGCAGTTGTGTTTAAACACAATAAATAGATGGTGTCTTGAAAACGGCTTTAAATTTTCTAAATCAAAAACCAACTGCATACATTTTTGTCGTAAATACAAACCACATAAAGACCCTGAACTCTCTCTAGATGGGACGCCCATTAGAGTTGTGAAGGCATCCAAGTTCCTGGGTTTTATCTTTCATTCACGCTTAACGTTTTTACCGCATATTAAGTCACCTAGAACTAAATGGCTGAAAGCACTTGACTTGTTGAAAGTGGTGTCAAATTCTAAATGGGGAGGTGATCAAGCTACTCTTCTCCATCTATATCGATGACTCGTACGTTCTAAATTTTATTATGGCTCCATCGTATATGGTGGAGCCTGCAAAAGCAACCTTAAACTTCTTGATTCTGTCCATCACCAAGGTCTAACATTTTGTCTTGGGTCCTTCAGAACTTCACCTATTGACAGTCTTTACCTTGAGGACGATGAACCATCTCTTGCACAACGCCTTATCAAATTTTCTTTACAATATGTCACAAAACTATACTCTATCGAATCTAACCCTGCTTATAATTGTGTCTTCTATCCTCTTTATGACGATTTGTATAGCAAAAGGTCTCCTCTTGTTCCACCTCTTGGGCTCAGAATAAAGCCGTTTATTGCTGCTGCTGGTATTGAGCTGGACAATATAGCTCCTTTCCGTCTTCTTTCCTCTCCCCCTTGGCAGTTGGTTAGGCCACAGGTTGACCTAACATTCACTACATTTAAAAAATCATAAAGGAATGAATTACAGTATAAACAATAATATAATCAATTGAAACAAACATATAACAATTACAAACCCTTATTTACAGATGGGTCCAAGGATGGTGGCGCAGTTGCTTGTGCTACGGTCATAGGACCCAGAACGATATCTTCCAGATTACCAGATAATACTTCTATTTTTACAGTAGAAGTTAACTCCATATTAACAGCTCTTAAATATACTCAAAGACATCCGAAACGTAAACAGTATATAATACATTCCGACTCTCTTTCTTGCCTTCAGGCGTTTGAAAATATTTCTTGTAAACATTCACTTTTAATTGAAATTATTGAATGGTATAATACACTTGCTACTGGCCAGTACGACATCGTGCTTTGTTGGTTACCCAGTCACGTGTTTATTTCTGGGAATGTGATGGCCGATCTTGCTGCAAAAGCGGCACTCAACAAATCTGTGACACCACTTCTTATTCCATACTCTGATTACAAAGCCACCGTTAGAACTTACATACGTGATCTGATGCAGAAGAAGTGGGACACTCAAGTAGTTATAAATATATTACATGAAATAAAACCATATGTTGGTTACACCTACTTGGGCTGTCAGTCCAGATTCGAAGAGAGGATATTTTAAGACGATGTCGTATTGACCATACAAGATATACTCATGCATACCCTTTAAAAGGTGAGGATGCTCCGTTTTGTATCCCTTGTGATGAGAAAGTCAGGGTCAAGCATATTCTGCTTGACTGTGTTGAATTCTCCATCACAAGGGATCAATATTTCAATGTCAGAACCGTTAAGGATCCTTTTTATAAACGTTAGTTCTCATTTATTTTTTTTAAGAAATGGAGTTTTGAATTATGTGTTCTGTAGATAGATGTATTTTAATTATTGGAAGTTTAAGTTCGTAACTGCTTGTTAGTGGCTGTATCCTCGAAGGGGGTTGAAGTACTGTAAATTTATTGTCCTCCTGAGAGGGTACATAAGTCCACAAACATTACAGTAAATGTAGACTTTCCACTGTTTTTAGTGGTAGCATATGGGTATTTTTGGCTAGATGTGTCTACATTCCTAGCAGCTGATGGGATTATGTGAATCCAGCTGGGGTCCATGTAGGTAGCAAAGGCACTGTAACTCCCAATGGTCCCTAGTATGGTGATCTACCTTTAGTTGTTGGCGATATGTAGCCTGAGTTTATATTGTATTGTCCGAATAGTGATATAAGTTTTAACTTTCCACGCTAGTTTTATTCCCATTTGTGATATTCTAGTTGTTTTACTATCCGTCGTTGACAGGTTTTTTACTATACATATATTTCATTTCAGTATTAATTGTCCTCGTCACGATATGGCTGAGACATTGCCGATGTGACGTTAAACATTAACTCACTCACTCACTGAAGTGGACGTTTTGTTTTTGGGGGGGTGTTTCATAAGTCATGATTGGTGTCATGTGGTTCATCATCCGAGCTCCCCACCCACCACGGAGTATCACAAGGACAATGCTAAAGCAAGCGGGCCTCCTGCTTGCAGCACCAAGGACACCCAGATGATATACTCAAGCAGAAGAATTATAAATAATTAATCTACCAGATTGGCCCATGAGCCATCGCCTTCTGGCATAAGACTCTAGGGAACGTTCATATTATCATAATTCACAATAAAAACAAATTACAGATCACCAGTAGTGTCAATGCCGAAATTCATAACAATTCCAAATCAAATTTGTGCAATGACACATACACAGTCCATGTACAGGGCTTGTCATGACCAGCTGATTGGTTGAATCGGGCCAGTTCAACCACCCGTCTAGGTGAAGTAAGGACAGAAGTGGTGTGTTGGGCAAATGGAACGCCAGTGATAAACAGTTCTCCCAAATCACTTAATTGGTTATCACTATGGTCTTCAATAATTAAGTCATCCTGTGATGCACATTGTGTCCCCGAAAATGACAATATCTGCTTACTGATTGTACTAACTTTCCACCCAGGATGACGACTGTGGCCTCTGACTTTAGTTTCATGAACACACGGTTACTCAAGGTGTCTCAAACACTTAGTGTTTAGTTCCACTGGTCGGTGACGGATTCGTTGGTTGATGACCAGACAGTGGTCACGTGAATGCGTACACATACCTAGCTGCTAGCAGAACAACGTGCAGCAAGACTTGAACAAAGTGTGACTACGTGTTCCAGTCCACCCAGTTGTGAATGAGACGTTTGTATGGGAAAACTATACTTGGTACGCCTAGTGACTGCAAGAGTTGGATGATGACAATAAAGGTGATATTTGCTAATATAGTGCGTCCTTGAGACTGACTTCCAATGATCGAGGTGTGCTTTGAGCATGCATGCGTGATTCACTATAGCGCTATACATGCACATATACCCATGCGATATGAGGATGATAACATGAAACACATGCTGATTAAATATGTGTTTAATCTTTTCAGTATCATGTTGCCAAGCTCGAACCAGACGTGTGATATGACATTTTGGCTAGAAAATCGATAGACAATATAATTTGTGATTACAAAACAAGTCAGGAACAACAGATGAGCGGTGTCCTGAAAATAACTGCCTACAATCAGTAGTGTATCTCTAGTTGTTGAGCCTGTGGTCTACTGTAAACCCTTCATGATGTTACTGCTGTGTTCAAGTAACGGCATGCAGGCTGTTTTAACATCAACTGTGTACCTCCTGACTGTACTGTCCACAGCCACACTGTACCAGCACAAAGGAATGTGGACTTCAGTTGACAAAGAAGATGGGGAAGAGATCCGTCATACTTCGAAACACTGACATGAAGTTGTGCCAAACCGAGTGTATTGAAGAGTCCTTCATATGTTCATGCTGTCATCGTTTGCATGATGAAGCCGACAAGACTGTGACGATGGGAGGATCCAGTGCCCGGCATCACCAGACTGAAAGATATGTTTACTTCATGTAGATGAATGTAGAGTCTGTGAGTTGACATGTAGAATCAAATTCTAAATATTTGAGGCATACCGACATGGCATATTGCCGTTCAGGTGACCGCCAGCAACTGTATAGTACATCATCACTCCAAACAATGGAGATCAACACTGTTTTTGATTACTGCATGGACAACAACTGGATTTACATTAACCCTTCAGATGTCATATCAAATAGTCATGATCCCGTGTGGGCCCGGGATAGAATGTGTCCACAGCACCCTGTTGCTGGTCGGAAGTGGCGACCAAATGGGGCAACCTGTTGACCGTGGGTTGCGTTGGAGGTTGGGATCCTGGTGGTTGAGGGCAATGGGAGCTTGAAACCGTGTTCCTGTTGCTCAACACACCACTCTGGCTCTGACTTCACCTAGACGGGTGGTTGAACTGGCCTGGTTCTATCATTCGGCCCTGTGCATAGATACCATTGTTTGCACACTCACTCACTATTTGGGTCTTGGCCATTTCAACTTCTCATTTCCAAAGTATCGATATATTTCATGCCTAGAGTCCTGTGCCAGAAGGCAGTGGCTCATGGGCCAAAGAGACGCTTGGATTTTGATCATACACATGAACATGTTTCCCAAAGCACAGACTCATGGGCTCGATTCCTAGTTATTCCAATTAAATTGAATCCATTTGCCATATCCAAAGCAATTCAAGGAATTTGTGGTGAAGCTAAGAATGTTTCTCGTCTGCGTGGCGGTTCCCTTCTGGTTGAATGTGCACGGAGACAGCAGTCTTTGAATCTAAATTCGCCAATGTTGATGTTGCTGTGCCTGTGCATAGGACATTGAACTCTTGCCGTGGCATTGTCCGGGACAGAGCTCACTGCCTCATTGACATGTCTGAACAGGAAATTGCAGCTGAACTTGAAAGTCAAGGTGTCACATCAGTCAAACGTTTCTCCACAAAAAAGATGGGATCATTCGGAAAACAAATACTTATCCGTTCACATTTTCCCGGTCAACACTGCCTCAGTTTATCAAAGCTGGTTATTTTAATATCGGAGTGCAGATGTACATCCCAAATCCACTTCGATGTTATAATTGTCAACAATGTGGTCACGGCTCGCGCTCCTGTTCGAACTCTATGGTATGTCACCGTTGCAGTGGCAGCCATGACGGATCAGACAGTGAAAATGATTTTCACTGTTCAAATTGTGGTGACAAACATATGTCCTCCTCAAAACCGTGCCCTCTGTGGCAAAGACAAGCTCAGATTATGAAGATCAAATGTCAGAACAATATTTCATTTGCTGAAGCAAAAAAGTTAGTAGCCCACCAGTCGACACCTTCTTCAAGCGTCACATATGCAGTTGCTGCAGCACACCCTGTCGCAGCTGCATCACTCATGTGCCAGACTGAAATGACATTGATTAGGTCAGATCTGCACCAGTCAACATCAGCACCCTTACTGACCTTCTACAAAATGCACTTCAGAAACACAGACTCAAACTCAAAATGAACTTGTTGAGGAGACAGACAGTCAGTCCGAGCTAACAACTAAGAAACCAGGCACTACTCACATGTCACAGAAAGACAAAAAAAAGATTTAAAAAACAGCAAAGGCCAGGTCAACTATTCCTTCGGAGGTACCTATGCGTAACACATTTGATCCTTTTTGATGATATGGAGGTTACTCCTTCTACAAAGGATAACAGGAGGGATCTCTCTTCCTCCCGTTTACGAGAGCGATGGCCAATTGAACCACCGTGATTCACTTGCCGAACTTGATCCAACGGAACTGCAGAGGACTTAAGAAAAATTATAGTGAGAGACATACCTAAAACATAATGATGTTTTTAACTTACGACAACACATTGGCTACCATTCATTTTCTCCTGAAGGTGACAAAACAACTGGAGGATGTAGTATCTTGGTCAGACAGGACATCATTCACAGTGCTATTCAGCTGAATACTCCTCTTCAAGCTGTTGCAGTCCGACTTACCTTGCGCATTGCTCTTACTTTGTGCTCTTTATATGTACCTCCTTCATCAGCTCTTCGAAAATCTGACCTTCAAAGATCGTATGATCAACTGCCAAAGCCCTGCATCATCATGGGAGATCTCAATGGGCACAACCCTCTACGGGGTAGTACAAACAGGAACAATAAGGGAAAAGTTATTGAAGATTTTATTTCTGATAATAATTTATGTGTTTTTAATGATACGTATTTCCATCCAGCCACTGGGTCATATTCTTCACTTGATCTAGCTCTGACAGAGTCAAACATTTATAAAGAATTTGAATGGTCTGTTCTTGATGACCTTTGTGGCAGCGATCACTTCCATGCTGTCCTTAAAGCTATAAAACCACGTGATAATCCTCCTATATTTCGTTGGAATTTTATGAAAGCAAACTGGCCTTTGTATAAACAATTATGTGTTAAAAAACTAACACCAGACCACTTCAAATGACAGACAGTTTCAAGTTCAGGTGGGTTCTACCCTGTCTGATCATTACAATCAGGATCAGGGTGTTCCACAAGGCAGTATTTTGTCTGTCACACTTTTTAGCATAAAGATAAATAGTTTATCAAAAGTTTTTCACGATTCAATTGATGGATCGTTATTTGTGGATGATTTTAATATTTCTTGTCGTGGGAAAATATGCATACTATTGAACGGCAACTGCAGCTTTGTTTAAACAAAATAAATAAATGGTGTCTTGAAAACGACTTTAAATTTTCTAAATCCAAAACCAATTGCATACATTTTTGCAGAAAATATAAGCCACATAAGTACCCTCAACTATCTCTAGATGGCACTCCCATCAAAGTTGTAAAGGAGGCCAAGTTCTTGGGCCTAATCTTTGACTCCCATTTAACATTTCTGCCTCATATTAAGTCCCTTAAAGCTAAATACCTGAAGGCTCTTTACTTGTGAAAGTTGTTTCCAACTCAAAGCGGGGAGGGGATCAAGCTACCCTCTTACACCTATATCGATCACTGGTCCGTTCGAAACTCGATTATGGCTCCATCGTATATGGTGGAGGCTGCAAAAGCAACCTTAAACTTCTTGATTCTGTCCACCATCAAGGTCTAAGACTTTGTCTTGGGTCTTTCGGAACTTCACCTATTGATAGTCTCTACGTTGAGGCCGATGAACCATCTCTTACTCAACGTCGTATAAAATTGTCTTTACAATACATTACTAAATTATATTCTAATGAATCTAACCCTGCCTATAACTGTGTGTTCAATCCCCTTTATGAGGATTTGTATAACAAAAAGTCTTCTCTTGTTCCACTTCTTGGGCACAGAATTAAACCCTTTCTTTCTTCGGCCGGCATTGAGCTACAAATTATATCGCCTTCCCCTTTTCTTTCTTCTCCTCCCTGGCAATTGGTTAGGCCACAAGTTGACCTAACATTATCATCATTTAAAAAATCAGAAACAAATGACTTACAATATAAACAAGAATGTCATCAATTAAAACATAAATATAGCAATTACAAACCCTTATTTACAGATGGATCCAAGGACGGTGGTGCAGTGGCTTGTGCCACAGTCATTGGATCCAGAACAATATCTTCTAGATTACCAGATAATAGTTCTATTTTTACAGCAGAACCGAACGCCATATTAACAGCTCTCAAATATATTCAAAGACACCCTACACGTAAACAGTATATAATCTATTCCGATTCTCTTTCTTGCCTTCAGGCTGTTGAAAATATTTCTTGGAAACATCCACTTTTAATAGAAATTATTGAATTTTATAATGATCTTGCAACTGGCTAATACGACATCGTCTTCTGTTGGTTACCCAGCCATGTAGGGATCTCTGGTAACACATTGGCTGACCTTGCTGCTAAAGCAGCACTCAACAAATCTGTGACACCACTTCGTATTCCTTACAGTGATTACAAAGCCACCATTGGATCTTATATCCGTGATCTGATGCAAAAGAAGTGGGACACTCAAGTAGGTATAAATAAATTACATGAGATAAAACCTTACATTGGTTATACCCACTTGGGTTGTCAGTCCAGATTTGAAGAGGTTATTTTATGACGATGTCGTATTGGTCACACTAGATATACTCATGCATACCTGTTAAAAGGTGAGGATCCTCCATTTTGTATCCCTTGTGATGAGAGAGTGATGATATTCTGCTTGACTGTGTTGAATTCTCCATCACAAGGGAGTAGTATTTTACAGTTAAAACAATGAAGGATCTTTTTACCAGCGTTAGTTTTCATTTAATTATTGTTTTATTTTTTAAAAAACTGATTTTTTGATTGAATTTTGAGCAATATGTTTCTGTAAAAAGATGTATTTTAATAATTGGTAGTTTCGATTCGTAACTACAATTGTTAGTGGCCGCACCCTCAAAGGGGGTTGAAGTATTGTAAAATTATTGTTCTCCTGAGTGGGTACGTAAGTCCACAAACATTCATAGTAAATTTAAGTCTACCAGGCTTTTAATCGTACTGTTCCTGTTGTTTTAATTTTGGCTAGCATATTGTACACTCGCCAGCAGCTGAAGGGATGGTGGAAATCCAGCTGGGATCCATGCAGGTAGCAAAGGTACTGTAAGTCTCTATGGTCCCTAGTATGGTGATCTACCTTCTGTTCTATAGGCGATCTATAGCCTGTTCTTATATTGTATTGTTTAAATATTGATATTAGTTTTAACTTTCCATGCTAGTTTTAATTCAAATTGTGATACTATAGTTGTTTTACTGTCCTTTGTCGACAGGTTTTATAACACACATATATATTCCTTTTCAGTGTTTTGCTCCTGTCACGATATGGCTGAGATATTGCCGATGTGACGTTGAATATTAACTCACTCACCCACTCTTGTAAACATCCACTTTTAAATGAAATTATAAAATTGTATAATAATCCAGTGCGACATGTTGGTTACCCAGTCACGTAGGCATTTCTGGTAACACAATGGCCGATCTTGCTGCTAAGGTAGCACTCAACAAATCTGTGACACCACTTCTTATTCCATACTCAGATTATAAAGCTGCAATAAGATCTTATATCCGTGATCTGATGCAGAAGAAGTGGGATACCCGGGTAGGTATAAATAAATTACATGCAATAAAACCTTATATCGGTTATACTTACTTGGGTTGTCAGTCCAGATTTGAGGAGGTCATTATGCGACGATGTCGCATTGGCCATACGAGGTATACTCACGAATATCTATTAAAAGGTGAAGATCCTCCGTTTTGTATCCCTTGTGATGAAAGAATCACATTCAAGCATGTCCTGCTTGACTGTATTGAATATTCAATCACAAGGGATGTATTGAACTTTGAAGGATTTTTTTAATAATGTTAGCTCTCATTTAATTATTGCATTTTTAAAAGACTTAGATTTTCTAAATGAATTGTAAATAGATAAATATTTTATTCTTGGAAGTTTGAATTAGTAACTTAGAGTGTTAGTGGCTGTATCCCCGAGGGGGGTTAAAGCACTGTAAAATTATTGTCCTCCTGAGAGGGTACGTAAGTCCCAAAACATTTAAAGTACATCAAAACATTCCACTGTTTCTAATCGTAGAATACCTGTCTTTTTAATTTATGGCTAGATTTCCTGAATTGCTAACGGCTGAAGGGATGATGTAAATTCACCTAGGGTCCATGCTGGAAGCAAATGTACTGTAAGTCCCCATTGTCCCTAGTATGGTGATCTAACTTCTGTCGTTGGTGATATATAGCCCGTGTTTTATATTGTGTTGTCCAAATAGTGATATTAGTTTTAACTTTTCACACTAGTTTTAAATTGTAACTGTGATATTCTAGTTGTTTTACTGTCCTTTGCTGACAGGTTTATTTATGAAATATATATCATCCATTTCAGTGTTAAATGTTCTCGTCACGAAGAGCCCAGAAGAAAAGTCTGAAGAACAACTCTGGTTACATCCTGTGAGTGCCTAGAAAACGCCTAGATGCTCTCACAGTCTAGCCACTCCCTCACGCAATCCCTGTAGGATTTTGACTCAATATTGTTCCATTTTCCCGCGAGATAGTGCGATTTAATCATATATAGCGAAATTTCCTCTGTAAAGTGTTACTTTTCCCCCTTCTAGTGCAATTTTCCCACGTTGTAGTCCGATATGGCAATGTTTTCGAATTAAAGTTCGATTTTCCTGCGAGATAGTGCGATATAGCCACTTAAATGAGAATGTGAGAGAATTGCAATAATTTGTTAGGGGAAAGATTAAGTCCTCAGAAACGTTTGGTCTGTTAGGCGCTTGAAGGTTATAGTTACACGACTGATTGTAACCATTTTTCTGCTGGTGAACAGAGGTAATTTTGAACACACGCACTTGATTAGACACTAAGGTGAGACAACATGTATTAGCTGCCAAACACGGTCGCCCATGGACAATCCGCGCCCAACGTTGCATAACGTCAACTGAATTTTTACCTGAGCTATATGAACAGGACCACATACCATCACAACTCTTTTGACTACATCGATACTGTTACAGACACTGACATGATGACTACATCCATGTTGTTACAGACACTGATGTTTTGATTACATGCAGGTTGTTACAGACACTGACGTGTTGACAACATGCACGATGTTACAGAAACTGACGTGTTCACTACATCCATTTTTTACAGATATTGACGGGTTGACAACATCCATTTTGTTACAGATATTGACGTGTTGACTAGATCTAGGTTGTTAATGACACTGACGTGTTGACAACATCTATTTTGTTACAGATATTGACGTGTTGACGGCATCCATATTGGTAAAGACACTGACGTGTTGACTGCACCCACTATGTTACAGACATTGAAATGTTTACTACATCGCTGTTGTCACAGACATTGACGTTTGGACTATATGCATGCTGTTACAGAGACTGACGTGTTGTCACCATCAGTGTTGTTGCAGACACTGACGTGTTGACTACATCCATATTGGTACAGACACTGACGTGTTGACTACATCCATATTGGTACAGACACTGACGTGTTGACTACATCCATATTGGTACAGACACTGACGTGTTGACTACATCCATATTGGTACAGACACTGGCGTGTCGACTACATTCATGTTGTTACAGACACTGAGGTGTTGACTATATCCATGTTGTTACAGACACTGACGTGTTGACAACATCCATTATCGTATCAGGTATTATTGCAAGACGACATCTTAAAACTTGTGGCATGTCTCTTGTAAAACTATGAATGTTGTACATCTTGTATGTCTCAACGGCACCACTTTAGGGATAACACACCCTTTGCTTTACCATCGATTTTCACGTAATCGTTATTCAGATGTTACTGATTGTTGAAGCCATTTTGAAGTCGTTACTCTACCCAGCCTGCAGAAACTACCGTAGCAGACGACAAAAGGAAAATACAAGAAGAGATATACATGTTACAAGTTACTCTAAGTTCAGTTTGTTTAATAAGTATATAGTTACTTACAAGGCAATCACACACATAAAGTTGGTGACAGGCATACAACGATGAAGGTTTTTGATACGAATTACATAGCTACTTTTGATTAAAAAAGGAGTAATGAATTTACATCAGGAAAGTTGTCCGTCATAACCTGACTCTAGGTCATCACAATGGTTAAGTGGTGAAGTCAATACAAGAAATTCGTATATTGATCGACTATACACAATAAGTTTATGTTCTGAGCTTTTCTGAAGTTGCCACAGACTCTACTGAAATTGTACATGTACTGAAGTTGTAGTGGGCCCTGTTCTGCAGAGTTTCAATCATCGGTGACCAACATGGAAACATGACGATCATAGCTGACCGTGGAACCATCGTAGTCATTGACGACCAAACATGGGACTATCACAATCAGTGGTGACCGACATGAAACCATCACATTTATCGGTGACGGACAGGGATCCATCACAATCATCGGTGACCAGCGTGGAACCACCACAACCATAGCTGACCAACATGGGACCATCACAACCATAGCTGACCAACATGGGACCATCACAACCATAGCTGACCAACATGGAACCATCACAACCATAGCTGACCAACATGGAGCCATCACAACCATAGCTGACCAACATGGGACCATCACAACCATAGCTCACAAACATGAGACCATCACAACCATAGCTGACCAACATGGGATCATCACAACCATAGCTGACCAACATGGGACCATCACAACCATAGCTCACAAACATGAGACCATCACAACCATAGCTGACCAACATGGGACCATTACATCCATAGCTGACCAACATGGAACCATCACAACCATAGCTGACCAACATGGAACCATCACAACCATAGCTGACCAACATAGAACCATCACAACAACAGCTGACAAACATGGGACCATCACAACCATAGCTGACCAACATGGGACCATCACAACCATAGATGACCAACATGGGACGATCACAACCATAGCTGACCAACATGGGACCATCACAACCATAGCTGACCAACATGGAGCCATCACAACCACAGCTGACCAACATGGAACGATCACAACCATAGCTGACCAACATGGGACCATCACAACCATAGCTGACCAACATGGGACAATCACAGCCATAGTTGACCAACATGGGACCATCACAACCATAGCTGACCAACATGGGACCATCACAACCATAGATGACCAACATAGGACCATCACAACCATAGATGACCAACATGGGATGATCACAGCCATAGATTACCTACATGGGACCATCACAACCATAGCTGACCAACATGGGACGATCACAGCCATAGCTGACCAACATGGGACCATCACATCCATAGCTGACCAACATGGAACCATCACAACCATAGCTGACCAACATGGGACCATCACAACCATAGCTGACCAACATGGGACCATCACAACCATAGCTGACCAACATGGGACCATCACAACCATAGCTGACCAACATGGGACCATCACAACCATAGCTGACCAACATGGGACCATCACAACCACAGCTGACCAACATGGAGCCATCACAACCACAGCTGACCAACATGGAACGATTACAACCATAGCTGACCAACATGGGACCATCACAACCATAGCTGACCAACATGGGACAATCACAGCCATAGTTGACCAACATGGGACCATCACAACCATAGCTGACCAACATGGGACCATCACAACCATAGCTGACCAACATGGGACCATCACAACCATAGATGACCAACATGGGATGATCACAGCCATAGATTACCTACATGGGACCATCACAACCATAGCTGACCAACATGGGACGATCACAGCCATAGCTGACCAACATGGGACCATCACAACCATAGCTGACCAACATGGGACCATCACAACCATAGCTGACCAACATGGGACGATCACAACCATAGCTGACCAACATGGGACCATCACAACCATAGCTGACCAACATGGGACCATCACAACCATAGCTGACCAACATGGGACCATCACAACCATAGCTGACCAACATGGGACCATCACAACCACAGCTGACCAACATGGAGCCATCACAACCACAGCTGACCAACATGGGACGATCACAACCATAGCTGACCAACATGGGACCATCACAACCATAGCTGACCAACATGGGACGATCACAGCCATAGCTGACCAACAGGGGACCATCACAACCATAGCTGACCAACATGGGACCATCACAACCATAGCTGACCAACATGGAGCCATCACAAGCATTGGTGACTGACAGGAAAGCATTACAACCGTTGGTGGCCAACAGGGATCCATCACACTTATCTCTGACCAACATCTAATCATCGGCGATCAACATAGAACCATCACATCAATCGGTGACCGACATGGAAAAAACACAATCATTGGTGAGCAACACGCAACCATCTCAACCATAGCTGACCAGCATGGAGCCATCATTGGTGATCGACACTGAAAAAACACAATCATCGGTGACGAACATCGGTCACAATCACCTTTCACAACTCAAAGTGATCCACATGTCCCAGGACATGGGGACAGTGGTGACTTGTGGATCGTGGTAGGAGTTGTGTACCCTTGCCCTACCGACGATGCCGTACACAAGGCGGTCGTAGCACAACCACTGTTGGCAATATGTTTGGACTAAAGAACGATGTCCTCTGGATTAGTGAACCTAAGTTGTAACCAAGACAGAAAATTCCTAACATGACAGCATGTAGGTCCTGGGACTGTCACGGAATAGCGACGTTTTCTTAATTTCTGACAAAGATAAGATTAAGTTCGTCTTGGTGAGACTTCATATTGCAGACATTTACATATGACTTTCATATGACTATATGTTTCACTAATACTGACATCGGTAAGGATGGATCTGCATGGAACTAGTCCCCATCTACTTGTTGTTTGTTTGTTTGTCTGAAAGTGGCGCTAAGGAAGAAACAAACACAGTTTTATAGCTCGTGTGCTGTTGTTACGTGCCTTGGGTGAACTGATTAGCGAAAGCTGGTTGGGAAAAAAGAGTTTTGTGAATGTTCATCTGTCTGTCTGTTAACCACCGTTGAAATGATGGCGGACACTGCACTGTCAAGCCGCAGGTGTTTCCCCGACACCAAACGAAGTTGCACGTGATGCCGGTGTCGGCTGAATACGCCGAACACAGGCCACAGTTCACGTGACGTGTCAACGTTCTCAAACACGTACAAAACATCCATCCGGGCAAGGTCTATCACAACAAGCTCCCGTCGGTCAAAATTCAACAGAAAACCATATTTGAGCATGAAGGTCTCGTCTTTTCTACACTCTTTCACAGGGAAATGACACAAAGGGCGACAACCGTTGACAGCCCTGACACAGACGTGATCTGGGTGATTATAGCATGTAGTCAGTCTTAGTATCCATGTTTTACCAGCTCCTTCTACAAGACCGCTCGTGTCAGCCGCTTCGGCTAATGAGATACCGGCTTCGAATACTGGCAAGCCGTACAGATGGACCTTGAGGTTACAGGTTGCTTCCACCTGCCAGTACCGCTGACCAAATCCTCGGAGACTGGACGACGCAAGGGCGCCTGGGTAGATCTTCAATCGTGGAGGACGATGGCGGGAGGTCTTCAATGGCGAGACATACCCGGATGTGGAGTCAAGTGACGTTATTCCACCATCGTACCGAAAGACATCTGGAAGTGGAAACTGTCCACTTCCATATGCTGTTGGAAAACAGAAAATAGAAACAATATAATGCGGAAAATTTCTTTAGTTCGTTATACTGTATTAACTGAAAGACGTTTACAGCTTATTTCACCATTGTTCGTCAAGCCATTTAGCACTGCCGCCAGGACGTGATGAAGTATATCGCGGCCCTGAATTTGAATTGATGTTACATGACATCAGTAGAGGAACGTTATCCACGACATCAGTTCGAAAGCGGGTTCTTACATGATGTCATCTCTCGCTTATAATCGCTTCCGGTAGAGAAGGGAGATAACCCAGGACTGCTTGGGAAACGGTATGTATTTGGTGTTTTCAAAATGCAAGGAGAAGACGGGCGTTGATCACTGACACGTGCCCAGGGAACGTTGTCTCCCCTCTGCGTGTGTTTTAATAGCACGACTTTCCCATCATCCACTGGTTTAGGTGAGTTCTGGTTGACAAGTCTTCCATCTTCCGCTAGGTGGCAGCACCAGGTGTTGACACAGGCCTGCTCAATAACCAGATTTGGGCCTGCATTAAAGACAGACAGATGAGAAAGTATTCGGCGTGGATGTTTCAGTATTTCTGATCGATAGTGCCGTTCAAATACGTAATGTTCGTATGTCTGGTCAGGCAATAAATGACAGTTTTTCATCACATACTACCCTGAAACCTATACAGGACTGAACCCTGAATGTTGCCTCCAGTGTTCTGCTGAACTATATACGAACTCCTCAAACCTTCAGAAGTTGCTCCGATATAATCTTTCACAACATAAATGTTACTCACTTGTACATGATGGTAGTATCTGAAGCGAGTCGTCTAGCTTCCGGTCCATCCGTAGTGACTATCTCTATTCACAATATGGAAGCCTGACCTCAAGATTATTATAACGTGGGTGAAAATGTTGAACTTCGCGCCTTTTTATGCTAGGATACAGCAACATCTGAAAGGGAAATTGTATCCATAAGGGGAACCGAATGTCAAAGACATAGCATTATCAGTATTTACAATACACTACGGGTATATCGAACTCAGGGGATACTGTAGCTACAGTACACTACGCGCATATCGAACTATGAGGATTTTGTACTTTCAATACACTACGGTATATCGAACTGAGTGGAAACTTTATCTACTGTATACTACGCGTGTATCAAACTATGAGATTTTGTATTTACAATACACTACGGTATATTGAACTGAGTGGAAACTGTATCTACAGTTCACTATCGAACTCAGGGCACTCTATTTACAATACACTACGGCTATATCGAACTCAGGGTATTCTACTTACAATACACTTCAGGTATATCGAACTTACAGGATGCTGTAGTTACACTACAGGTATATCGAACTAAGGGCATACTGTATTTACAATACAGTATGGGTATATCGAACTGAGATTGAACTGTATTTAGAACGCACTGCTGGTACATCGAACTCATAGGATACTGTATTTATAGTACACTATGGGTATAGCGGAAGCAAGTGAACAACAATTTTCGTGATAAATTAACATATTTCGTCACGTGAAACATACAAGTGGTCGGGACTGAAGAAAGTCTGTTATAAGCGTGTTTGCTATAAGCATAGTTTGTTGTGTATAGTGAACGGGGACATGTATTGCTATCTACCCTAAGCTCCGTGTGCATGCTAAAATATTGATGACTACCGCCCTACATCCATCAACCATCAGCTATGCATAATATCATAAGTTGTTCACTGGTCACGAGGGGTCATGGGTTGATGTACCCTCGATGTTTGTTTTTGTTCCCTGGGCAGGGTTGATTTCCCCTCGATGTTTGTTGATGTTCCCTGAGCACATCAACCCATGGTCCCCGAGGGACCAGTGGACAACATTTTTATCTTACTGAACACCTTAACCGCTTGGGTGCCACAGGGACACATACTGTCCTTCAAGAGTACAGGGAACATAAACCTCAGGGAACATAACCAAACATCGAGGGTACCTCAACCCATGGTCTCCCGTGACTTGTGAACAATGTATTAATCCTACCGAACACCTCAATGTCAATTTTATACTGTTTGAAACATGGGTATCGGATCTTACACATTAGCCAACCTATGTGAATCAAGCGATTCGAATCTTGCATTTTTCCCCCGTTGGTATTGTCTTAGTAAAGTCACGGCGATGTAACTCCCTTGGGCTACATTTGAACGTTTAGTCAAACTTTATACCTAGGAAAGCGAATCAAATGTCTTCGTAGCCATCGTCAGATTTTGCGGACAACACAAGAAAAACAGACTTAGAGTTATCTCCCATCCATCAATTTCCATTCTCAAAACATTGGTAATTTCCGTGCATAATGCGTTATTCAATGTTATTTGAGACAAAAATACCGAATGAGTTCTTACAGACAGCGGGGTGTATTGCAATGCAATACACGGGGTGTATTGAAAATAATAAATATAAGAGCGCTCAGCCAATCAGACAGCGACATTTATGTGTGAGATAAGATAAAATAATTTGTTCACTGGCTCAATACGTTTACAATACCCAGGTTAAGGGTATCGGGACAACAAATAGCAAACTAAAAAGAAATACCTTGCAATGATTTCATAATTCATAAGAAGTTCTTCTTCTCTCATTTACAATGAAAATGAAAAAAACATGCAACAATACACAGATAATCAGAATTATTCTTATTACTTACATTGTATATTTATGTACAAACGATCCCTTAATCAAGGGAAGAGTCCTTGCAATATCCTGTGTACTAGTGTTAGCGGAGCAGCCATTTTGAGAAAAATTAGTCATCGGTAGTGATGTCATACGTCAGCATTGTTGTACATATTAGGCAATGTTGAGGTGAAGGTCGGTTGAACGAAAGTAACACGATCGTCCTATATTTCTGATTACACTTTCACTCTGATGATGCATAATTTTGCATTGAGATATTTTTCATGAAACTAATTTCAGTATCTACACTGAAATGTACATGCGCACACATTTGGAGGATTTTTTTAATGTTTGAAGCACAAAGATTTAAGGTACAAATCTTTTTGTAGCCATTGCTTGATTTTGCCTACAAGAAAAACGGATTTAGAGTTCTCCCTTCTGTCAATTTGCATTGCAAAACATCGGTAATTTCCGCACATCATACGGAATTTTATTCGAAATAGAGAATTACCACGAAGTACCGAATGAGTTGCCTCTGGCAACGGGGTACATCGCAATGTACCTCTCCTGTAATATATTGAAATATTCGTAACTACTCATCTCTTTCCGTAACTTACAACTTACGTTGTTCACTGATCGCGAACTGCCATTTTGCAGACGACACAGGTTAAACAGATTTAGAGTTATCTCCCTTCCATCGATTTTCAATCGCAAAACATCGGTAATTTCCGTGATTGATGCGTGATTCAATGTTATTCGAGATAAAAAAAAGTACTACCATGAAGCACCAGAAAAGTTCGGAATTCCCAGAGGTGTACGTTGAATTAATACATCGCCTGTAAGCGGGGTACATTGAAAATAGTGGAACAGCGCTTAGCCAAACAGAAAGCGACATTCATGTGTGAGGTAAGGTAAGAAGACTCTTACCCCTCGCGTACGCCATCAATTCCAAGAATCGTGGCAAACCAATCAAATCGCGCGTAGTAAAACGCATTTCAAAACATGTAAATGGCGGAATCGTGGAACTTTATAACTTCGCTAAACTATACAAAGAGCATTTTATACATAAACTTTGATCTAAAGGATGAACAACTTTCAACACTGAAAAATAATTGCAAAGGGAATGGCCGTATTGCTGATTTGGTCATGGTATGTAGGACATTCTAAGAGTCGTGTTTGAACATGAGTTATCTTTCCTTGATAATTTGTACTAGACTATTTTCATCTCCATGCCCGTTTGCGCTTACACAGTACCCAGTCGTAAACATGGCCACGAGAGGGGTACCAGACGCCATTCGGATTGCCGGAATCACACGAGTAGTTACGAATGATTCCGAAAAGCGTTATCCACTTTTGACACGTGCTCAGCAAGCACTTTGTTTTAATGCCAATAAGGACGAAGAGCCGTCTTGAACAAAGCGACCAATACAATACGACTCTTTTGGTTTCAAGAATCGCCCGAGCGCCTGCCTACTGTAAACATGGGGCATATCTCGAAACTAAAACCACTGTCTATGTTGTAGAGGCGACTACATGGAGAACTGGGAGTTGTTGTTATGGTTGCAGTAGTAGTAGTAGTAGTAGTAGTAGTAGTAGTAGTAGTAGTAGTAGTAGTAGAGGTGGCCGCCGTTTTGTATATGCCAGTAATCACCGACGGCCACTAAATTCGCGCAGTAATACAAATAGTTACTTTGTGTGCAAGGAGATAGACATCAACGTCATGGACACTGTGTGTAGTGATTATCAACGAATCGTCCTGAAGTGGAGTGTTAAACAAACACCCTCCACTATATCTGTGTACAGACGATTGTCACTCAGGAGTGGAGATCTGCAGCGTCTAGTACTATCAAACCGGAATGTTCTTATACCTGCACTCCACTTTCAACAAGGCAAGGCTTTACTGGAGAAACTCGGTTCGCTTTTAAATCAAATTTGGAGCTTTTATAATTTCGTCATATACCACTGATTTTCCAACAAAATGTGTTTATATTCATTTACCATAACCGTGTTATTAAGATTGCTTTAAAAAATACATACTGTGTTGAAAAAGGTCTGTAACATGATTATAATTGCGCCTTTGAATAACTTTGAGTAACCAATCCAGTATGTACTGAAGTCAAGGTAAATGGTTTACGTCCCATCAGAAATGTTAACAGTGGAAGTCGTGGGCCTAGATTTTCGAAGCTCTCTTAACGCTAAGATGGCACTTACGACTATCTTAGCGCATAGAGAGGTTTGAAAATCTAGGCTCTGGCGGTAAGTCTAGTCGCGGTACACCAGTGTTGGATAGCATGAGCTACTATAACATCACATTGTTTCGTTGTTTAAGCACCTTTGGGTTGTTTTTTGTTGTTGTTGTTGTTGTTTGGTTTTTGGTCTTTTTGGTTTTTGTTTTGTACTGTTGTTTTGTTTTGTTTTTTGTTTTGTTTTTTGTTTTTGTTTTTGTTTTTGTTTTTTTGGGGGGGTTGTTATTTTTGGTTAAGTAATTAGCATCGCCTTCTTTCATCGTTCAAATAATATCACCGTGTTTCATAGGTTGAGTAACCTCGCCTTGTTTCAGGATTTAAGTAACATCATATTGTTTCATCGTTTAAGTAACATTAGCTTGTTTCCTTGTTTAAGTGACATCAACTTGCTTCACTGTTCAAGTAACATCACTTTGTTTTATCACCAACAAAGTACAGGTTCATTTTATTACTTATAAAAGAATTAGTATAAAGGGGATTTGAGAACCGACCCAACAAAGGTCCTTTGCATGACATACAAAACAAATATATTATGACGCAAATTTGAGAGCGGACCCCACAAATATGGGTTCCTGTCATAGCGAAGAACCACTACTTCTCTAAGTGAATTGTTAGTTCATACAAAGACGACTGGCGACCATTATCTTTCAACCCAAAGCCAGAGACTATAGCTATTCATCATAGACTATATCGAACAACAGTAGAATATTGATTGTGTGAAAGCAGTAGTCGAAAGACTCGGATCTTGAACAATATCAGGGGAACGAAAGGAAATAACAAATGATAATATGCCTCAGCATGAGGGCGACATTTCGGTGTAGATTCTTACAAAATAAATTCTGATCGACACTTACAAAATAAAAACAAATGTTTGCTATAAATCTGTTTTTATTGTCCATATTTTCTCCGAAATTCCAACACAGCTCCCGACACTCCAATCCTGTGAATGGCCACCTGCACCCCCAATGACCACTCAAGCACACGACCGACGCGACCTCAAATGTTGCATTACAATGTCGGACTCGGTGTAGGCCGCAAATACCACTGTTGCCAGTGACCACCGTCGGCTTCTCTTCACGCACGACATGGGGGTATTGACTGGTCTGTGTTCCCGATGTCCTCCCGCTTGATAATAAACTATGAGCACTGTGGGCTGAGTACATTCACTATATTTCACACGATCTGTAGCCAAAAAAGATAAGAGAAAACCGCCATATGTCTCGAGCTTGGTCTGACGGATGGTCTCTGGTCTGACGGATATATTGACGCTACAAGTGCGTGAGCTGTTTGTACTGTAACCGAGGAGGGGAAGAGGAGGCGGGGTAGAGGTACGTAAACTCCGGCATGGTCAGCGATCCAGTCATGTTGCTGTGGTGGAAAAAGTCGACCCACGTTGGTGTTACACCTTCACATCCGCAGTTTTATTTAGAAAGGAGCATCATTGAATCTGGTCCAAGTCCCACAAACTGATCTTGTTGGGATGGTACGATCTCCTTAATGCTACTATTATCGCAAGTCTATCTTAAAGTAAGGAAGTTGCGATCACCTTAACGCTACGATTGTCGCACGTCTATCTTAAAGCAGGGATGTTACGAGCACCTTAACGCTACGATTGTCGCAATTCTATCTTCAAGTAGGGATGTTACGATCACCTTAACGCTACGATTGTTGCAAGTCTGTCTTAAAGTAGGGAAGTTGCGATCACTTTAACGCTACGATTGTCGCACGTCTATCTTAAAGTAGGGAAGTTACGAGCACCTTAACGCTACGATTGTCGCAATTCTATCTTAAAGTAGGGAAGTTGCGATCACCTTAACGCTACGATTGTCGCAATTCTATCTTAAAGTAGGGAAGTTGCGATCACCTTAACGCTACGATTGTCGCAATTCTATCTTAAAGTAGGGAAGTTGCGATCACCTTAACGCTACGATTGTCGCACGTCTATCTTAAAGTAGGGAAGTTACGATCACCTTAACGCTACGATTGTCACACGTCTATCTTAAAGTAGGGAAGTTGCGATCACCTTAACGCTACGATTGTCGCAATTCTATCTTAAAGTAGGGAAGTTGCGATCACCTTAACGCTACGATTGTCGCACGTCTATCTTAAAGTAGGGAAGTTACGATCACCTTAACGCTACGATTGTCGCACGTCCATCTTAAAGTAGGGAAGTTACGATCACCTTAACGCTACGATTGTCGCAAGTCTGTCTTACAGTAGGGAACTTACGATCACTTTAAAGCTACGATTGTCGTAAGTCAGTGCTACAGTAGGGGAGTTACGATCGGCTGAGCTTAAGATGGCTAAGCTCAGCATCGCTTTGTGGAACCATTGTGGAATCATCAGTTTGGATACTTGCACTTGAGACAATGTATCATCTCATTCACAAATGAGTCGATCCAGTTTGTCGCCTCTTTCATTACCAATAGGCTCGTTAGACTAACCTTTCGGCTCTGAATACAGAAACCAATAATTTCTCTTAAATTGAGCAGGAGTCCCAAAAAGACGAGAAATTCAGAACTTGAGGAAATCTGGACGTCCTTCATTTTGAACTTCAGCACTGGACAGAAGGAAAAGATTTTGTTTCAGTATAAGGCCACTGGCCAAAAATACATTAATACACATGAAATTGATATGCATCATGCTGGATTTTTGTTTGTTTGTTTGTTTTTGGTTTTTTTGGGTTGGTTTTTTTTGTTTGTTTGGTTGGTTGGTTGGGGTTTTTTTGGTAACAATGCTTGAAACTGTTGAAGACAAACACACAAATTCTGCAGAGCAGTTTTTTCCAGTTCATTGTAACAGAGCTTTTAGTATGGTCAGTACATATGGCTTTTGTAAATAGAATGGCTTTATATGTCCAGCTCTCTGCTTCTCCAATCATGGCATTATGTTGCTCCGGTTGTCAATTGTGTTTTCTTTGTATGCTATGTTATCTCATTGTTTTTATTAGTATATATATATACAAGTTCTGGATTTTATGCATCATTCCTGCTTGACAACGGTACAAGAATATGTACCAAAACGTCGCAATCACGCAATAAAGAAGTTGTTATCCATACAATTTGTCCTATTTGTACACCTCAACTTCTAAAATGCCACTCAAACAAGGCTTCATATGTGTCATCTTTAATTCACTGTCTGCTGGGCACTTTAACAGCACATGGGGCCCGTCTTTGATGACATGGGCGCCATTGTACAAAAACCTTAGCGCTGATACTACCTTAAGCCCGTGTGACGGTCACCTTAGCGCTAAGATCTCTTTGTGCAACGGACACCACAAATGTCATTTTTCTTGCATGTACAGACTGGTGTGAACTTTTGTTCTTACATGTGCAGTGCTATTAAAACGCTAAGGGAATCGTAACTTCCATACTTAGAATAGACTAATCCTAGAATAATCCTGTAGATTGACCCACAAGCTGAAGAACACACGGTGGATTGTGGGATTCTAATGCACTGCAGTCACCTGCGTTTTTAACGAGTATCTTAACGAGTATCTTAATACTGAACGGACGGAGACAAAAATCATTTTTTGCTGACGACCACATGTTGACCACGAGCTTCAATCATAACGAAATATAGTTCGTAGTCAAGGGGGTTGACAAGCTACATATGAGTATCCTACTGACATACTGTCGTGAATTTGGGAAATAAAGGAGAAATGTTTCATGGTTTCACAACTAAACCAATTATCTCATATGGAATTAAACAGTTTAAACAGGTTATTGGTTTGGGTCTCACAAAGTAAGCCACGATAGCTCTTATCGAGAAGGACAAACAAATTGTTGATCTTTAGCGGGAGTCTAGATACAGGTTTGAACGTCCCATGGCAGAGTTTTAGTAAGGCAGGAAAGTGACTTTACCAAGGAACCGGATCACGCTTGCAGTAGCGGATATCTGCTTGTCTAACACCTGACAGGCTGATCTACTCATAGCGTCTTCGGTGACGGCAGCCTGTCACTTACCTGTGTGTCGTCGCTGTGATGTCGTGGCAATCAGATAGCCCGTGTGCTATGCCGTCCATGTCTCAGCGACGCCTGGCTAGCCGCTCGCTGGGAAAGACAGTGTTCTGTGTTATTCGATCCCCTCGCTGTCAGTCTCGTGATCGGATCTTTATAGATCGATAGCAACCAATCACCTGTATCGATCGAGCGGGCGGGCAGTGGCAGTGGATTACACTTCTGACAGGGACGAAGGGACTAGTGTGTGTGATAGAGGGAGGGTATGGGGAAGGTAGTGCAGTGGTATACGTAGTCTGTCTTGGGTACTTGTTTGGAAGGCAGGGGTGGTAGAGGGATGGTAGGGGAGGTACTGAAGGGGTAGTCAGTCTTGGGTACTTGTTTTTAAGGCAGAGGGTCGTGCAGTGGTAGTCTGTCCTGTGGGTACTTGTTAGGAAGGGAGGGGTCGTAAAGGAATGGTAGGAAGAAGTAGTGCAGTGGCAGTCTGCCTTGGGCACTTGTTTGGAAGGCAGGGGTGGTACGGGGAAGGTAGTGCAGTGGTAGTCTGTCTTATGGGTACTTGTTTGGAAGGCAGGGATAGTCGAGGGATGATAGGGGGAGGTAGTGCAGTGGTAATCTGTCCTGTGGGCACTTGTTAGGAAGGGAGGGGTCGTAAAGGAATGGTAGGAAGAAGTAGTGCAGTGGCAGTCTGCCTTGGACACTTGTTTGGAAGGCAGGGGTGGTATGGGGAAGGTAGTGCAGTGGTAGTCTGTCTTATGGGTACTTGTTTGGAAGGCAGGGATAGTCGAGGGATGATGGGGGAGGTAGTGCAGTGGTAGTCTGTCCTATGGTTACTTGTTTGGGAGGCAGGGATAGTAGAGGGATGATAGGGGGAAGGTAGTGCGATATGCTAAACCCGCTCACTAACTTCCATAAAGACACAAAAGTACAACCCCATATCTTTTTATAGCGATAAATATGTGCTTTTTAAATTGTTTGTTGTTGTTGCTGCTGCTGATGATGATGCTGCTGATGTTCAGTACGTGCATATACCACCACTGACAAGATTCGCATGAAGAAACATTGAGCTTTGCCATGCCGCCTGATCCCTTACTTGTCCGCCTGGCGGTAACAGCCAATGTGTAAAACCAATAACTCACAAACTGGCAGCTAGTTTGACACATGAGACAAAGGCCAAGACCTGACGTCAGCCCTACTGCCCTGTATTCTGTTCAGGGCAAAACCCGTCTGGAATAACGTAGAATATAGGCAACACATGTATTACAGTAATAAACGAACGCACCTTATATATGTCAACTGTCATCGATCCAATATACTGTGAACATTCTACTGTGAAGAGCAGCACTGTATACAAACGCCTCACATAGCGCTACATTAAGCACTAAACGCTAAATAAGGAGTCTCTATGTCCCATTGAACGCCGGTCCTTGTACTCTATTGTGTATACGTTCGCACAGGGTATACATCACGACACAAGATCAAGATTATTAATCATATTCATTTATCATTCATAAATTTTGAACTAGAGTCAAACCAGATCGTGGATCGTATGTACTAGTATATATATGTAGGGGTTTGTTGAGGGTATGTAACCAGGGCCAGCAGAAGTATATACGAGTATATCTGTAGAGGTTTCCTGAGGGTGTGTAGTCAGGAGTGGTATACACGAGTATACATGTACAGGCTGTTGAGGGTATGCAGTCAGTAGTGGTACACACGAGCGTATATGTAGAGGCTGTTAAGGGTATGTAGTCAGGAGTGGTATACACGACTATATATGTAGAGGCTTTTGACGGTATGTAGTCTGGAGCGGTACACACGAGTATATATGTAGAGGCTTTTGGCGGTATGTAGTCTGGAGTGGTACACACGAGTGTATAAGTAGAGGCTGTTGAGGGTATGTATTCAGGAGTGGTACACGCGAGTGTATAAGTAGAGGCTGTCGAGGGTATGTAGTCAGGAGTGGTACACACGAGTGTATATGTAGAGGCTGTTGAGGGTATGTAGTCAGGAGTGGAACACGTGAGTATATATGTAGAGGCTGTTGAGGGTATGTAGTCAGGAGTGGCACACACGAGTGTATATGTAGAGGCTGTTGAGGGTATGTAGTCAGGAGTGGCACACACGAGTATATATGTAGAGGCTGTTGAGGGTATGTAGTCAGGAGTGGCACACACGACTATGTATGTAGAGGCTGTTGGGGGTATGTAGTCAGGAGTGGTACACACGAGTAGGCTGTTGGGGGTATCTAGTCAGGAGTGGTACACACGAATATATATGTAGAAGCTGTTGGGGATATGTAGTCAGGAGTGGTACACACGAGTGTATATGTAGAGGCTGTTGAGGGTATGTAGTCAGGAGTGGTACACACGAGTAGGCTGTCGAGGGTATGTAGTCAGGAGTGGTACACACGACTATATATGTAGAGGCTTTTGACGGTATGTAGTCTGGAGTGGTACACACAAGTGTATAAGTAGAGGCTGTTGAGGGTATGTAGTCAGGAGTGATACACACGAGTGTATATGTAGAGGCTGTTGAGGGTATGTAGTCAGGAGTGGAACACACGAGTGTATATGTAGAGGCTGTTGAGGGTATGTAGTCAGGAGTGGCACGCGCGAGTGTATATGTAGAGGCTGTTGAGGGTATGTAGTCAGGAGTGGTACACACGAGTAGGCTGTCCAGGGTATGTAGTCAGGAGTGGTACACACGAGTATATATGTAGAGGCTGTTGAGGGTATGTAGTCAGGAGTGGTACACACGACTACATATGTAGAGGCTGTTGAGGGTATGTAGTCAGGAGTGGTACACGCGAGTGTATATTAGAGGCTTTTGACGGTATATAGTCAGGAGAGGCACGCGCGAGTATATATGTAGAGGCTTTTGACGGTATGTAGTCAGGAGAGGCACACGCGAGTGTATATGTAGAGGCTGTTGAGGGTATGTAGTCAGGAGAGGCACACGCGAGTGTATATGTAGAGGCTGTTGAGGGTATGTAGTCAGGAGAGGCACACACGAGTATATATGTAGAGGTTTGGGATTGTTGAAGGGAGTAACCAGGGTCAGGGGAGATATGCAGGGTTTGGGGTGAGGTTAGGGTTTAGCGTTGCGGTCAGGGTATGGCACCCTTTCTGGTGGTTAGGGAGCTGAGATATCATTAGAGGCAAGCTGCCCTTAACGGTCCTTGAAGGGGTCGGATTCGCATAAAAAAGCGCGGGCCGGGGGGTGATACGTCATTTTCTGAAGACCCGTTGCCATACGCCACAAAGTAGAAGCAATATATAGGATCGTGTTACCTCCGTCCGTCACTGTTACTTCATTTCCAGACATGGTTAGATATCCTTGGATATGAAATGTCTGTATTTGCCATGCGATGCGTTGGGGCATCGATCTCTCACAGATAGAGGCCAGATCATCGTGATGTGGAATCAGTTTAATTCTTCCCTTACACGCACGCACGCGCACACACACACACAGCCTTCTCACGTCCTTGACACTAAATTTATTAATTTCCTCACGTGACGCCACTGTTGTCTCTATAATTGTGTTTCTTTTTGCAATACATCTCTTAACCCCGAGTCCAGTAACACACCTGGGCAGAGATGAAAAAAAAATTTGATATATTGAAAATTTAACGATGAAGTGTTTGCGGCGAGTTTGATTGTTGAATGCAAGTCGTTCTGTTTTTCACAAGGCAGAGTCGAACAGTACAAAATAACATTAACATACTCGTGTTCAGCCATGTCTGATTGTGTAGCCCCTGGAAACGTCAGTTCAGAAATCATTCGGCTATTAAAAGGGCATACTTAACGTATCGTGTCATTAAAGAAACGAGTAGTTACGAATGTTAAAATGGATCTTCCATGCACGGATGTCAGTTTTAGCGGTCTTCGTTTTCGGCGTACATTGGAGTTGTCTAACCTTTCTTCCGGTTAAATGTTGATGAAGTTTAAGGCGCATTATCATCATCAAAGCTGTCACATTTTCCCGATTGTCTGGCCTGTTATACAATGAATCCCGCGGCGGAAGCTCAAGTTGTGGAGGATGTACACGGAGACGGACGCTGGATGAGCTTGGTACGTGATGCACGTGAGAATCGCGAGCTAGATGCGACAGGAAATGACTGTCGCAGTGCCGGCTGCGACACGGGCAGGATGACAGGTGCCCGTCCCACCGGCTTTACTGGAGGATGAATTAATTATTGCTGATGCTTTTATTGCCAAAACATGTTACACAGAAGTAAAATTGTGTATAGCAAATATTTAAGAGGAAACAACTATTTCTTAACAATAGTTTCAGACACTAAATTAAAACATTTTCAACTCGTCTCATGTGAAGTGTACAGCCTAAAGTGATAAATGTGTCATCCTTCACTTGTGCATGTAGGAAGCAGCAAACCTGTCAGAGCAAACAAAGAAAAAATGTTTTTGTCATGAAACTGTGCCTCTCACAACCATCTTTGACATCATAAAACAAGATGTTACATTTTCAGATCCATTTCTGCCGTGGATATCAGTTTTGAAGACTACATTAAAGATCACCTACAACCATAAATAAAACACAGTTATCAGTTATTCATGATATGTAAAATGCATTGCTGATTAAGGAAAAACAAGTAAACAAAATTATCAGTGAATAAAGCACAAATCAAAAGTGCAGTATTTTGTACTTGAGTTTACCTCCCTGGAAACGAAGCAGCTGCTATACGGAGCCCAGTCAGAGATGGTTGTGACTTTTCATTGGCTACTGGTTCATTTGCCGATATGCTTAGCCAGCTCTTTGTTATGGCTTATAAGCCCCTATATGTGTTGATTTCAAGTTGTATGTGGTCAGTGATTGAAGTTGTGCATTGCATATTGTCGTCAGCAGACAGTTTGGCAGACATATAGGCGTCAGTAAAGCAGATATTAAGTCTTCTCTGTGACAAAGTCTGCTTATCACAATCAACATGTTTTTGGGTTTTTTTAATGTAATGAGAAGATAATGTACTTGTGTGTGTGTACACAACCAAGATTACACTCCTGCTTGTGACGTCATACTTCGGACTGGCATACTGTTTCAAGCTCCACGAACATATGCTCTATGCATGCATAGCACAGCATAGCTGTTGAAACTACTTTTTCCCCCAGTGTTTGGGGGAAATTAGTGAATCGTTTGAACTCGGATTTCACAGGTTTTTTTTTTTTATTGCGGAATTTTGGGGGTTTTTTCATCGCGTTTTGGTGGGGTTTTTTTCAACTTTATAGGTTGAATTGACATTTTTCATAATTTGTTTCAGTAAGTACTTACCGAAAGGTATCAGAAACTGGAAAGTTGTGTTTTATGTTGCATGTGACAGGGACACTGTCAAGCTACTTTCAATGTTGTCCAGTGCTTGCCATGTTAACAGCACAATTTGACACAATTTCAACAACAGCATAGCCCATGTTATATATACTGGAACAAATGCACTTGCTTAGCTTCCTATGGATGCAGTGAAAGATTTATTATCGTTTACATATGATATAGTTATAACTTGCCTGAAATCAATAATTGAAACTTCAAGGCAAACAGCTTGCCATGTATGGAATGTTAACAATTGCATTGTACTTTGAAAACTGTTGTATGCAATGTGGCCGAACTGGTTTTAATCACAAGTGGCATGTATGTTTTTGCATAGGTCTGAGTTCAGTCTGGAAATAAGCTGTAGAGTATTCGTAAACAGCACTTCAATGGCCATAACTTACTGGGTTTCACTTGAAGTAATATTAATTTAAGAGTTAATTTAATTCCTCAACATTTTTTATTTTAATATTGAAGACTAAAAATGTAATTTTTTTTTTACATGGCAGCTACCCTGAAGGTTGATCAGTAGTATTCTTGAAAGAAATGCATGGCATTGACAGAGATTGGGAAAGAGAACCTTGACAAGGGGCCATTTTCAGGATTATTAACCATTTTCTGAATTTAGAATGTGCCACTGCCCTTGTATTAATAGTATACTTCAAATTTTTAATGGGCCATTTTTAATGGGCCATTTTTCATTCTAATGTGCAAAATGGACCATGGCCCATGCCTTTCCCAATCCCTGCATTGATGATCGCTCCTGGATACAGTATGGCATGGTTTTACTGTAGGACATTAGTGATCACTCCTGGACACAGTGGGCCTTGGTTTTACTGTGGAATATCAGTGATCACTCCTGGATACAGCGGGGCCAGGTTTTATTGTGGAATATCAGTGATCACTCCTGGATATAGCAGGGCTAGGTTTTACTGTTGGACATTAGTGATCACTCCTGGATACTGCAGGACTTGGTTTTACAGTAGGCCATCAGTGATCACTCCTGGACAAAGTGGGGCTTGGTTTTACTGTGGAATATCAGTGATCACTCCTGGACACAGCAGGGCTTGGTTTTACAGTCGGTCATCAGTGATCACTCCTGGATACAGCATTGTTAGTTTTACTGTATGACATCAGTGATCGCTCCTGGACACAGTGGGGCTTGGTTTTACTGTAAGACATTAGTGATCTCTCCTGGACACAGTGGGGCTTGGTTTTACTGTAGGACATAAGTGATCGCTCCTGGACACAGTGGGGCTTGGTTTTACTGTAGGGCATTAGTGATCACTCCTGGACACAGTGGGGCTTGGTTTTACAGTAGGACATCAGTGATCGCTCCTGGACACAGTGGGGCTTGGTTTTACAGTGATCGCTCCTGGACACAGCAGGGCTTGGTTTTACTGTAGAACATTAGTGATCACTCCTGGACACAGTGGGGCTTGGCTTTACTGTGGAATATCAGTGATCACTCCTGGACACAGCAGGGCTTGGTTTTACTGTATGAGATTGGTGATCACTCCTGGGTACAGTTTAAAGACATGCTGTGTTTCTTTGTGCAGCACAAGCGGTTCCTGCTTGAGGCCAAAGAGAGAGAGCCAGAGGTTGTGTTCATCGGAGACTCTCTGATCGCCCAACTGCAACATATGCCGGTAAGTAGGCACCATTGGTCAGTTTGCATCAATGTCAATGTTATCATTGGTATCAAAGTATCTAACAATGTCTCTGCAATCTCAGCAATGTTCCATGCAATAGCCAAAGCCTGTAAATATACCACTCACAATTTGCCAAGGATCAGATCACGGGTTCAACAGAAAACTATTATGTAGGGTCAGATTTGGTTTAAATATCTGATCCTATTGCTAAGAGTGATCCAAGTTTAAAGTATATCACTGCATCGTGTGGATCTCATACCTGCTGTTGACAGGTGATATTTATTTGCTCGCGACTTGTTCCATGATTTGCGAAAAGATTGACTGATGCCATGAAAGTGATTTTTATGGTTAATGGTATATCAAGTGCATGAGGTTAAAAGAAACGGTCTGTTTGCCTGAAGTAGGGTTTCAGGTTGTTATTTATGCAGTTTTAAATGGATACAATTGCAAATCATAAATCTATGTTTAAGTGAAGTTGTGAATTTTTCTGATTCTTATGAAAGTGTGAGTAGTATAATTGATACCAGAACAGTAGAGTGACTGATATTGCGTCAGAATTTATGTCCTTTTAATAAAAAAATTCTCATCTCAGCCAAACTGGCCTACCCCTTTGCATACGCACCAGCATCCACCTGACACAGTATATGTTGTTACTTATCATTCTCCCAATTTTCGCCCAACAGATGATAGGTTAATCTGATTCTATGACAGGCTGACAGTCTAGGTTTGTGACGTCACATGCATGCCTGTAGTGTCTGTTTTGTCTGATGTGTGTCTGTTGCATCTAATATATCTGTTGCTTTTGATGTGGGACTGATTTTTGTCTGATGCATGACATGTATCTGTTTTGTCAGATGCGTGTCTGTTTTGTCTAATATGTGTCTGTTGCTTTGATTGTGTGTGTTGCGTCTCGTGTGTGTCTGTTTTATCTGATGTGTGTTTCATCTAATTTTATCTGAGGTGTGTTTGATGCATCTGATGTGTGTCTGTTTTGTCTGAGGTGTGTCTGTTCTATCGGATGTGTGTTTTATCGGATGTGTGTCTGTTTTGTCTGAGGTGTGTCCATTGCATCTGATAAACACCTGATGTTGACTTTCAGATTTGGCAGCAGATGTTTGAGCCTCTCCACTGTCTCAACTTTGGTATTGGTGCCGACCAAACTCAGCACGTGTTGTGGCGTGTCCAAAATGGAGAACTGGACAACATGGAGCCCAAGGTGCGTGGTCTTCCTACCAGTTCTGTCCTACAGTAAAACCTAGCCCTGCTCCAGGAGTGATCACTAATGTCCTACAGTAAAAACCATGCTTATGTGATAGATAGTAAATGGTCTTTCATTCCTGTGCTTTCGTCCAGTAATTTTCCTCTCATCCCTGTGACTTTTGTCTGGTAAATGTACCCACATTCCTGTCCTCTCATCCAGTATATGTCCTCATGGTTCTGTCCTTTCATCCAGTAAATGTCCTCTCACTCCTGTCGTCTCCTCCAGTTAATGTCCTCTTGTTCCTGTCCTCTCATCATGTAAATGTTCTCTCAGTCCTGTCTTCTCATCCAACCTCCTTAATAACCTGTTGTGTACAGCCTTTTTGTCAAGATGTTGTACCTTGTTTCAGGTCTGTTGGACCATGTTTCAGCTGTATTCATGTTTCAGGTGAACCATAGTTCATTTCTGTTAAACCATGTTTCAGTTTGCTGAACCATGTTACAGGTCCATTGAACCATGTCTCAAGTGTGTGTTGAACTGTGTCTCAAGCATGTGTTGAACCATGTCTCAAGTGTGTGTTGAACCACGTTTCGGGTGTTTGTTGAACCATGTTTCAGTTTGTTGAACCATGTTTCAGGTGGTAGTGTTGCTGGTTGGTACCAACAACCACAGCCACAGTAGAGAGCAGATAGTTGGTGGAATCCTAGAGATTGTGTCTGCCATACAGGCCAAGCAGCCACAGGCCCAAGTCGTTGTTATGGTGAGTTGGTTAACTTTTTTACTTACCTTACCATAGGTCTTTTGCATATTACCTCAAGCCTCGCGTAGTAGGAGATCTGACGGAGTTGAATTGCTATTCAATCTTGAATGGCTACCTCGCAATCGACTACTGTCATGATACGGAAGTATCTGAATCTCCCCACTGCCCATGCGCGCAGACTGCACGAGAACTACACTTTTACTTCAAGCGTCATCTGATCGAGACGTGTTTGGGTTGCTAGATTTATTTTTCCAGCAAATAAAGTTTGACTATACTACGCTTTTGCACTGATTCCTTTCAGGTTCTTAGTGTGTGGTATGTATATTTTTCAATCTTTGTGTTGACTATAACGCATATTTTCGTTATTGTACACTTGTCGGCTACCTCGTAACAGACAGCATGTCTCCTATTTTTGTTGTTGCCTCCATAATTTTTACCGGTTTCTTTTGTCAGTGGATTGTTTTTATTGATAGTTATGTCCGCGGTATTTAAGCTTTGTATTACTTAGCGTGGTATTTAATGTAAATTTTGCTGTCATTTTTGAAGTGGCAGCTATTTCACTTGTCTGTTGCAAGCATGCTGCTGCACTTGTGAGTGGAGCAGTCCATTACTTGGTAAGGGGTATTTTTTCTTTATCCTTATTATCACATTTATATTTCGGTCTATTACAGTAGTTGTGCATAACACGTCACTTCTATGAGGTTTGCAATGGCGTGAAGTCCAGCAAGTACCCGCATCCTTACTGTCCAGACTGTGCTAAGGTATCCTGCACCCTTCTGCAGCGGTGTGCAGCATGTTTGGGATTGTCAATTTCTGAGTTCAAGGCGTTCTCGGCAGTGGTTAGGAAGAGGAAGACTCAGAACATGCAGAAGATGTCACATTCTCCTGCATCCTCTTCTGGATCAAGATTATCTCTACCCTATACTCCGGAGATGCAAACAGCGCTGCAGATACCTGGAGCGGTGTCGGATACTTCTGCTCGGGCGGAGCCGACGCTGAGACAGACTCTAACGACACTTCTGATGCCGACACCGACACCGACACCTATGCCGTTACCGACGCCAACGCCTGTGCAGATTCCTACATCAACGCCGACGTCTTCCACCCAGACGGCAGGTTGGGTGGATTTGTCGAGGCCAGACGCCCTGGTTGCACCCAGAGGTCAATGGATACTGCGAGCGCTACTTGTACCTGCCTCATCGGTGACGGCAGGTGTATCTCAGGAACAGACGGCGCCTTCGACTAGGGCTCCTCCGCTGATCCCGGACGTTATAGAGGCGATGCCGAGAGAGGAGCGCATCCGATGACCAGTGCCGGCCTCTGTGAGCACATCTCAAGCTACAGCTACGCCGGGCTTAGAGAAGTCGCTCCCACCATCCCCGGCAGAGGGAAGGGGAAGCGCGCCTATTCAAGACATTGAGGGTGTCACCTGTCACGACTGGGGCCTCCCACTCCCAGTCGTGCCAGTTTTCCCGGACACGAGTAGGTGGGAGACTGTGCATCTTTTGGGGGAATTGGTCCATCCTTAAGATCCTTATGCTACCGGAATCCTAAAGAAGGACTACATACTACCAATCATACAGCCTCTACCATTGACATCTCAGCCATCGACATGGGTGTATCCAGAGGCGCAGCGTCAGTTGCTGGAGGACAACATCGAGGTGTTATTAAGGAAGTGTGCCATCGAGGAAGTGTGGGACCCACGCCTCTCGCCAGTGTTCTACTCTCCGGTCTTCCTCATTCCCAAGAAAGACTCCGACAAGCTATGCATGATCTACAACATTCGACGTTCAACAACCGTTATTTGATGGAGCCTCCTCACTTCAAGATGGTGTCTCGGGAACAGCTGCGCCTCAAGTTGGTCCCAAGAACGTGGCTGTGCAGTCTTGACATACAGAATGCATAGCTGCACGTCCCAATCTACCCTGTGCACACAAGGTTTGTATTCGAGGGTCGACATTACCAGTGGCGGGTCCAACCGTTTGGCATTTCCATGGCCCCTTGGCCATTTACCAGAATCACGATGCCTATCAGTCGATTTCTACATCTCAGGCAGATAGAGTTCAACCCATACATAGACGATTGCTTACTCAACCAGTTCGAACCTCAGTTGTTATGCAGACAGCTAGACTTTGTCATCCGTCTCCTAGAGCAGTTAGGGTGGTTAATCAACCGGGAAAAGTTGCAGTTGCATCCCATGCAGTTGGTGTTTATCAAGGGAAGGTTCCGGACACAGTACGACCATGATCGAATCCCTTTTGACCGAAGGGAGCAGATTTCCCGGTTCGTAGCGAGGGGACTGTCAGAGCTGTTACTTTTCAGGGAGTGGCTGTCTCTGTTGGGCCTACTGACGTCGGTGCAGAACTTAACATGCAGGGCGTGTCTGATGCTACGTCCATTACAAAGGTACCTCCTCCCGTACATACAGGCAGACGATGTTACAATGCACCTGTTGCTTCCGGTACATCTGCACCAATACCTGCGCTGGTGGATGATCGAGTCGAATGTCTGCAACAGAGTTTGTTTGACCAAGTTTGTGCAGGACCATGAACTACTGGTCACTCCAGGGTTGGGGTGCACACCTAAACAATCAGACAGCCTCAGGGCACTGGTCTGACTCAGAAGCAAACTGGCACATCAACAATCTCGAGCTGTAAGCCACTGGACATCAATGCTACATCACTCCAACCTACTGATTATTTCAGACAATGCGACGATGGTATGGCTGATTTTGAGACAGGGGACAACCAGGTCCAAGTCCCTACTGGATCAGATGTTCTGCCTTGCCAGTGTCCTAGACGCAAACGATATCGAGGCCAGAGCTCGTCATATTCCAGGTTGCAGAAACGTCCTTGCCGATGCGCTCTCTCGACCAATGAAGCCATCCCCGACTGAAGGGATGCTTCATCCGGAGTTATTTCAGCTCATATGTCAAAATCACAGACGCACGCTGATAGACCTATTTGCCACGAAGTTCAGCGCTCAGCTTCAAGTGTATGTGTCTCCGTTACCAGACCCGCCAGCTTGGCCGGTCGATACTCTGTCGATGTCTTGGTAAGGACTGGATGCGTACACCTTCCCACCGCCAGTACTAGTTCCAGTGGTAGTGGCGAAACTCAAGCTCACGGTGGCGATCTGACTACTTTTGGTCCTGGTGGCCAGCGAGGACGTGGTTCCCAGACTTGTGCCGCCTCGCTGAAAGAAATCCATTCTGGCTTCCACAGTGGGATCAGTTGCTGCGCCATCCCCACAGTTGGACACTGCAGCCAGACCCAGCACGGTTTCACCTATGCGTCTGGACCATTTGCAAATGACATTTCCGAAGTTTTGTGCCCGAAAGTCGCAAGACCCGCTGTTAGCATCACCCCAATTCATGGCGGAGTTTTTACGTTATTTGTGGTGCTCGAGGAAGCTCAGGGGCAGTATTATTGGGACTTACCTGTCAGCACTGAATTCAGTATTAGCTGTCAGAGGAGATACGAAGGTCTTGAAGATCCCCGAATTAATTGCTGTGTTGAAGGCGTTCAAACTGGAGGACCAAAAGGTTAAATTCCAGCCGCCAACATGTGACCTGAACGTTGTGCTGCAGCACTTGAGAGGTCGCCCCTACAAGCCGCTGAACAGGGCATCGTTTGACTTGACAAGGAAAATGGTGTTTCTGCTGGCGTTAGCTGCAGCAGCGAGAGTAAAAGAAATTCATGTGATGTGATGTGACTAGGGTCCGTTTTGAACAGACCAGACATGGTGCTGCACACTTGGGTCTTCTCTGGGATTTCCTGGCGAAGAACCAGCTGCCAGGTCAACCAGACAGGTTATTCACCATCCCCCTTCCTACTGCCATCATCGGACCAGAGGATCGGGAAGAGCAGTTACTTTGTCCAATTCGGACTCTCAGATTATGTATCAAGAAGTCCTCTCCTCGTCGGGGAACTAGGAAGAGGTTGTTCCTGCCTTTTTCTGCGACGGCTAGAGGGGAAGTCACCAGGAACACAGTAGAATTATGGTTGAGGCAGACCATCCAGGCGGCTTACGACGCACAGCATCTTCCACACCCGTCGTCTAACAACCCACATGAGAATCGGGCGTTAGCCTTGACTATGACCCTGCACAGGAACTGTACAGTTCCTGACATTATGGCTGGATACTTCTGGTGGTCCTCTACAGTATTTGCTAGCCATTACTTGCGGGACTTAGCGGTGGAAGATATGGAGAGGCTGCAGTCTTTCGAACCATTAGTAGTTGCACAGCAACTCACGCGTCCTTCCGCCCTGTAAGGTACGACTTTACTTACCTTGGTCTATGGGGGCCTTGTACTTACATGAGAAAAGGGACCGCACCCCTTCGGTGGTTAGTACGTGACCTACTACTCTGATTCTGGTTCCTGTGACCTTCACAAGATTGTTGCGGCAGACCAGCATACAGTGAATCAGTAGTGGTCCGGCTGCCCAGAGGCATATGTGGGATCTTACCACCTACACCACCTACACCACCTACACCACCTACACCACCTACACCACCGTCCTGTCTGTTGTATCCATATCCTGTAGACCTATGGTAAGGTAAGTAAAAAAATTGTTAAAATCTAAATATTTTAGATAATTAAATACTTACCTTACCATAGGGTGTTCAGTCCCTCCCAACGCTGGATGCTCCTTCCCACTACGGACTCTTTGGACTTAGATGTAAAAGTGTAGTTCTCGTGGAGTCTGCGTGCATGGACAGTGGGGAGATCCAGATTCTTCCGTATCATGACAGTAGTCGATTGCGAAGTAGCCATTCAGGATTGAATAGCAATTGAACTCCGTCAGATATCCTACTAAGTGAAGCTTGAGGTAATATGCTATAGACCTATGGTGAGGTAAGTATTTCAATATCTAAAATATTTAGATTTCAACAAGATTATACATAAAATATATAGTGTCACACCTGTCATATACAGTGGCTTGTTGCATTTCTTGACGTGCATTCTTCATTTTTTTATTTGTTACGTTCCTCATCACATTTCCTCATGTTTCTTTTCTCTACTGACTACTGAATATTTTGACCAATACAAATGTTTTGGGTTGAACTTTGTTTGATATACATTTATTTTTCCTTATCTTGACTCATGCTTAATCTCCTCTTCGTTGGCGAAGGTAGTGGAACACCTGAAATCCCTTGAAGTTCCCTTCTAAAAGATGCAGACACTTACCCACCGAAAGCCTCGTTTTTCCCGCCAAATCGGTCACCTGACTAACCATGCTTGTCACTCTCTCTACTCATTGCCTGACAAGGTCGGCTGAAGGCACTTGGTATTCCGAATACGGCAATACGTTTTTTTTTTGTGGTACTTTGTTTATGTATATACATCACAATTTGTTAAATTTGTGATTATTGTGTGTTTATTTAGCTGAGTCTTAGTGTCAGTTGATAAAACCGTGCTTGCAGTGTAGATTACGGCTGTCAGCAGTTGACCCGTGCTTAGTTTGTCCAGCGTATAAGCGCTTATGTTCTTCCACTATTTGCTGTAAATTTTGCTGAAATTTATCAGATTCAGAATTTACTTAAATATTCGTTCTGATCACAGACGTGTGAGTGACAGGCAACGTCTGCTTTCATTAGCCTTGGGTAACTGTTTATCATTAACTGCTGAAATTCATTCCAGTGACCAGTCCGGCCTGTCTCCGGGGCTAGCTCTCAGGTCCAGCGAGTCATCCCCTAGACCACAGAAGAGAATTTCATCGCAGTCTAAGGCATCTAGATTGTCATCATCGAAGACGAAGTTGTCTTCAACGAAGTCATTGCTGAATCAACATACTTCGACGAAGAAGTCCTTCAGCAACAAGAGCGTCCCTCTACAGGAACGACATATCTACGATGAAGCGTCGTTGATTCTACACAACGAGCCGAATGTCAATCAGCACCTTTATCTAGATCGGCCCCGACTGCATCGTCACCGCTCCGGAACCCTTTTGAGGGTCATGAGACCACGCAGAATTCGTCAGCAGCCTTGGTCATCACAGCAGACATTTCTTCAAGTCAGCCATCTTTACACACAACTCAATCGACGAAGGCGCCTTCATGCAACAGTTCACCACTCACATGATGAGTTTGATGGAGTGTTGTTTTGAAGAAGAAAAGAGACTACTATCTTTAAGTACATCGAATGCTGCTCCGTGGGAGCACTCCACTAGATCTGCACACACTCCACAGGATGAAGAATCGTCGTATGCAGGCACCTACTCGTCACCGTCGTCTTTGTCATCCCGTCGCAGTCAGAGAGAGATCACCCCCCCACATCGAGTGAGTGCACCAACCCTCGTCAGTGCAGAAGATCTTCATCAGTCTCCGCAGGTCGTCAAAGGCACCATCAACACTCTCGTCCCCTTCAGACCTGGACTCACATAAGAAAGATTGTCCATCCATCGAATGCGTCACACTCGCGGAAGGATGAAGACAGGTACTACCGGTCATCATCTACCGGAGGAAGCCTTCTTCTCTTGTATGACGAATGGTCTGGACTTAGTCTCGCCATTCAAGGACTCCAACAAAGCCAACACCAACACAGGATGAAGAACAAGGACATTGACCTGTTAACATTTCCGCTGATAGCTCCGATATCTACGATTCTTGAGACATTATTTACGGCATTCAAGTCAACCAAGTTTCAACAACATATGCTACCTTTCAACACTCATTGTTTCTCTCTTCACCATATGGAGCCCTTCATCAGAGCACCAGTTGTAGACGAAGCATACAAGATCATCAGTAGTGCCCTCAACAGATCCTACAAGATCAACGACAAGCGGCTTGCTCAGCTACAAGATGCACCTTCTTAAGACTAGCTTGATCTAGAGCTATCAACAAGACTCTTATCTCAAAGTTCAGCAATCCTGCCAGTGAGGAAGAGAGAATGATCCTGTAAGCACTCGTCACACAGAAGAATGATCAGCAGTTTATGTCCGAACACCTCGCCTCAACTACTGCTTGTGTACTTCGTCGACAAGGTCTCTTGTCCACCTCATCATGGAGTGAGAATTTTACAAGGCCCTTATATCAAGCCCCAGGTAAGCGCCTACCTTATTCGATGGGAAGATTGAAGAGGTAGCAAGGATGGTCGCCCAAGACTCCTGAGAAGTCTTGAAGTCTTGAAGGTGTCTTGATCAAGTCCATCGACACCTTGACAATGGTGCTCAAGCAGACAAGTGAAATGCTACACTAACAAGTCCAAGTTCTCCAGAGACCGGAGAGGGAGAGGTAAGAAGTACTCGAGAAGACAAGTCATCATCGCCCCTACAGAGGAAATAGGTGCCCTCAGACGTCTGGCCGTTTGTAAAAGGACGGAGGAGGAGGTAAACATTGATGATCAGGTTCAGATCGACTGGAGTCATCCACCCCCAGCCGTTCCCGTTCAACTGTCTCATGTGGGTGGACATCTGCAACTCTACTTGAAGAATTGGGGAATTCTCCACGACAATTACATCATTAAGATTCTTCGAGATGGCTGCAAGATTCCGCTGGAAACTACACCGCCGGTCACAAGATTACCAGCTCCCATCGTTTATGAAAAGGATCAACTAGACAAGCTGACCGACACCATAACAACACTGTTACAGAAGGAAGCAGTAGAAGTAATACGTCCACAGAGTCTATTGCCCGGCATTTAGTCTCCAATTTTTCTCATACCCAAGAAAAATTCCAGTGAAAAATTTCGACTCATATACAACATGAAGGAATTCAACAAGAAGTTTCTATGGAAACCAGAGCACTTCAAGATGATACATCTTCCACAACTAAGACTCCTCATCTGACCAGCAGATTATCTCACCAACATCAATCTTCAGGATGCATATCTACACATCCTGATATGTCGAGAATCCAGGAAATATCTGCACTTCCTTTTCAACGGTCAGCACTACCAATGAACAGTCTTATCGTTTGAAATATCTTTGGTCCGCGTAGCTATTTGCTCAGGTAACCAAACCCATCATTAACTATCTACAGCTTAGAGGGCTACGCAGCACTTTTTACCTGGACGACGCATACCAACTCATCAAGAGAAAAGTCAACTGAAACTGCAGTTAGAATTCACCATCAGGCTACTAACATAACTGGGATGGTTAGTAAATCATCTGAAGTTGGGATTGGAACCTCAACATGATTTCAAGTTCCTCAGGATTCATTTCATCACCACATTGAATTGGATTGTCGTCCCAGAGGACCGGTTGGTCAGGATTCAAGACAGGATAAATCAAGCACTACTCTCTCCGTCGACACTACAATAACAGCAGTGTCTCCTAGGTCTTCTCACGTCAGCTCAGGATATGACCAGAAGAGGAAGACTGCTCCTGCACCCACTACAACGCTTCTTGAATCTTCACCTCAACAACAGTGGTCAGATTCCACTCCCAGACAATTTGATGCCATTTCTACTCTGGCGGACTCGTTGATCAAGCGTCTGCGCAGGAACTTATATGTTAGAGTCGGCATTCAACAACCATCTCTACGTAGACACGTTTCTGCAAGGATGGGGTGCGCATTTAGACGAAGAGGATGCAGCAGGGCTCTGGAAGAAGGAAGATCGAGCTCTTCACATGAACTAGTTGCCATCCATCACTGGTCGACAACACTGAGAGACAGGCTACTGATGATCCACTCAGACAACTCAACAGTGGCAAGCAACGGTCAACAAGATTGCCATCTCTACTACACCTGATGTTCCAACTCTTCAAAATTAGTCGACTGTCTGAATCTCCAAATAATAGCATGTCACATACCAGGAGCTTGCATCATCATGGCAGACGCCTTATCTCGTCCTCTTCATCCATCACCAACAAAGTGGATGCTGCATCATGAGTCATTTCAACTAATCAGCCAGACATTCAGATAGCCACAAATAGATTTATTTGCAACAAAGTTCAACAAACAGACAACAACCTTTGTATCACCGGTACCAAATCCGTTAGCCTGTGCAACAGACACTCTCAGCATCCCATGGGAAGGATTAAACACCTTTGCGTTTCCCCCTCCAGTGCTGCTGGAGGTCATCAAGAAAATCAAACAGACGAAGCTGGCGCTTGACTGGACCTCATTTGAACTGCTGCCTCAGAGGATGCTGTTGCTACAGCTGCAAGAATGTCAGAAATTCATGCTCTGGACTTCAATCGCGTGAGATTAGATGCAAGTCTTTCAAGAGACAGCTCATCTAGGTCTACGGTAGGATTTTGTTGCAAAGAATCAAGTTAACAGGATAGACAATTCCACATACCAGCTTTATCTTCAATCCTAGGACCTCATAATAGTCAAGACCTATCATTATGTCCAGTCAGTGCACTGAAGATATATCTCACACGTATCAAGTCTAGAAGACAACGGTTCAAGCGCCTATTTATCCCTATATCTACTGAGACACCTACAGAAGTATCCCACAACACTATTTCAGTATGGATCAGAGCTGTTATATTTACAAAAGCAGCAAGAATCCAACCCACACGAAATCAGAGTCTTGGCCTCTACACTAGTTCTACACAGGAATTCACTATCTCACTATGATAACTATAATAGAGGGCTGCTTTTGGAAGTCAAACACAGTGTTTGCCAATCATTATCTACGAGACGTAGCCACGGAGAACGTCACTGGCATTCATCAGTTTGGGCCTGTCATCATGTTCTTAGAAGGCACTGAGTTTAATCACCCATTTATCACATGACTTGTGGAGACCAGATGCTCTGCGGAGTATAATGGTTGAGAGTCCATGCGCACATCTCGAACAGACAAGCATGAGTGATTGAGACCCTGTACTCGTAATGAAGATACTTGTACATGAAGAAGGATTGCAACTAGTCTTGATTAGAATTTCTAGACATTCAGTTGCATCAGATACTAGTTAATTTAGATATCATCACGTTCCAGTCAACGAAGCCTTCTTCAGCATACAAGTTTGACTGGATGTGATCCCCCCAGAATTTACAGATGATTATTGGAAAAAGAGGACCAAATTATCGCTGTTACAAGTTCCCGTTAGCGGGGTGGGGGGGAATATCAGACATAATTTTGACCGCCTGCAGAATCCAGACTTCAGATTCTGTAAGAAATTAAGCATGAGTCAGGATAAAGAAAAATATGTAATTTTCTGAATAAACTTGATATTTTATTCTTATCTTGACTCATGACGAAAGCCCTCCCAGCCACCCCTCACAGGCACGCTGAATTCCAAAATTCTTTGTGTCAAGCGATTTTATAGGAGAGAGTGACAAGCATGGTTAGTCATGTGACCGATTTGGCGGGAAAAGGGAGGCTTCCGGTGGGTGAGTGTATTTTAGGTCTGCATCTTTTAGAAGGGAACTTCAAGGGATTTCAGGTATCCCACTACCTTCGCCAGGGAGGAGATTAAGCAATTAAGCATGAGTCAGGATATGTATAAAATATCAATTTTATTCAGAAAATTACATGTTCAAACAATTGACTTGAAGTTTTGGTCTTAAATGATAATGACATCTTGCATCTTGATCTCTAATTAGGGCATTCCCCCTCGTGGAGAGAACCCCAACAGCCTCCGGGAAAAGATCCGGGAGATCAACACGAGCCTCGCAGAGGACCTGAAGGATAAAGGGAACGTGACCTTCCTCAACATTGATGCCAGCTGGTTTGTAAATACTGAGGGCAAGATAACACACCACGACATGCACGACTATCTTCACATGACCAGACGTGGATATCAGAAGATCTGTGAACCGCTTCTGGAAGAGATTCAGAACCTTTTGCAAACATTTGTGAAGGTGGAAAGCACATCAGTGGAGACGGTGTCTATGGCTGGAGAGTTGGCTGGCGACAAGGCCTAACTGTTGTTTCATGGCTCACAGTTCAGAGTGGCTGTTCCTTCGGAACCAGCTCTTGAAGATAATGGTCCTGGGAGCCTTGGTTCAAGAGGATAGTGTTTCTAAGGGTCTTCTTTCCTAAAGATATGGGTCTTCTGGAGACTTGGTTCCTGGAGATACTGCTCTTAACGTCTTGCTTCTAGTCATGATTATGGGAGGATATGGTTACAATTCCAAAAGCTGCAGTTTTTGCAGTCATGGTTCCCAGATCCAACCTACGTTCCCAGAGTCAAATTTCCAGGAATCAAGGTTCCAGAGTTACAGTCTCATGTGACTTGGTCCTAGGCATTTCTTGGGATGAGGGTTTCAGAATCATAGTTCTCAAGAATCATGGCTCCCTGAATCAACATGGCTGCAGGACATGTTCTCTGGTGCACTATTAATGCTCTTCGTTCAAATGCATATGTGTTCCATGCAAGCGTGTTCAGATGTACGTCTTAGAGAAGCTTTGAATGTGTCCAGCTCTATGTCAGTTCAAATTTTTCACTCATGGGAGACCATATGTGGAAGAAATTATACACTGATAAAACCAAGGGACCCTTAACTATTGCTACTGTAGTGATATCATTTGAGATTTCAATGTGGTCGCCCTAGTAACTATACATCATAAGGATTCCAAGACTGACCTTGAACACTGATGTTGACAATATATAGTGCTACATGGTTCAATATGTTTTCACATTTTTTTCCCACATACTTTATTATCACAGTACTCTTGTTCCCTATACTCTGAGTATGTCGTTCGTAGTACAATATGTCCTACACTTTGAGTATGTCACTCCTGGTACGATATGCCCTACACTTTGAGTATGTCATTTCTGGTACAAAATGTCCTACACTTTGAGTATGTTGTTCCTAGTATCTTATGTCTTACTCTTTGAGCATATAGTTGCTAGTACAATATGTGCAATACTTTCTCCCTGATACTAGTTCCATTGTTCATCACATGTTTGTGATTCAGTAATTTGGGTTAGTTTAGGACAGTCTGGATAGTTCTTTCAGAATGAATTAATCAAGTAATTAACTGAGTTTGTGTACAGTTTCATGAATGAAAACTGTTGTTAACGTGATGTTGTTAACATGTTGCCCTGCTCACAGACAAATTTGGCCTAATGAAGACAAAGTAAGAAGAGATGTTATTGTCACCAGTACTTTTGTCCTGCGGAATATTGCATAAAGGATTGGGTAAATGTAAGCAAGCTACAAATATAATTGTGATGTAATTGTAATATCAACATGGCATATACTGCACTATACATGTATCGTTGATGTCAATATCTGAACTAGACCATGCAATAGTTAAGAAGCTTCCTGTAACAAAAAAAATCTAATTAATCTCAATTCAGAGAATTTGTTGTTCATTATGAAAACAAGCTGGAGGATATATTTTTTCAAATTGTCTTGGTAGAAATTGTTCAATTTAGAAATGCATAGTATCAAATTCATCATATATCAATTTATTGAGTCTGTCATTATCTGATAGGTATAATTTTCTGTCTTACCTTTTCTACAGCTAGGCATGAATGGAACGATGTTCAGAGCTAGAAGCATTGGCCAGCTGGCTACAGGCTTGGGGTGGATGGTATAATGTTCAAAGCTAGAGGCATTGGTCAGCTGGGTACAGGCTAGGGGTGGATGGTATAATGTTCAGAGCTAGAAGCATTGGTCAGCTGGTTACAGGCTTGGGGTGGATGGTATAATGTTCAGAGCTAGAAGCATTGGCCAGCTGGCCACAGGCTTGGGGTGGATGGTATAATGTTCAGAGCTAGAAGCATTGGTCAGCTGGCTGCAGGCTAGGGGTGGATGGTATAATGTTCAGAGCTAGAAGCATTGGTCAGCTGGCTGCAGGCTAGGGGTGGATGGTATAATGTTCAGAGCTAGAAGCATTGGCCAGCTGGCTACAGGCTAGGGGTGGATGGTATAATGTTCAGAGCTAGAAGCATTGGTCAGCTGGCTACAGGCTAGGGGTGGATGGTATAATGTTCAGAGCTAGAAGCATTGGCCAGCTGGCTACAGGCTAGGGGTGGATGGTATAATGTTCAGAGCTAGAAGCATTGGCCAGCTGGCCACAGGCTAGGGGTGGATGGTATAATGTTCAGAGCTAGAAGCATTGGTCAGCTGGCTACTCATGTTATCATTAGTTATCCTTAGTTATTGTTAAAGGTGGAAGACTTCTGTACATTCTGGAGTTGCTGGATTTGATAATTGTTTATAATGTATCTGAACCCTTTCTGTATTCCTGTAAATATGTAGTATTGTTGATGTATTTGTGATGGATGTATTGGCAAAAATGTTGAGCATTGTGCAATAAGTGTGCAGCAGTTATACCTGATTTTCTTCTTGATGTTGGACGGGCACATGTTGCTCAGGGTTGCTCTAATTTACTGTGCAGGGTTACCTCCATTGAGCACGCATGAAACCAGTTTTTGTGGGTCCAAGTTTCAATTCACCTTGACAGCGTCAGCACGATAATGTTGCAAATTTCAACAGATGTTTCACTAAAGCAATAACACTGATGAATCTTAGAGCATAGTAGTAGCTGTTCATCTCAAAAACATCTATTCAAAACTCTGAAAAGGCAAATGACCATTTTGTGATCTTTAATCTATTTGCAATTTTTGAGTTAGAGCTATACAGCATATATCAGTCACAGTTCTGTCAGGTAGAAGCAACCCCTACTTGCCATAAAAGGCGACTGTGCTTGTCATAAGAGGTGACTAACAGAATCAGATGGTCAGGCTCACTGACTTGGTTGACATGTCATCAGTTCCCAGTTGCACAGATCGATGCTCATGCTGTTGATCACAAAATTGTCTGGTCCCAACATGATTATTACAGACCGCTGCCATATAGCTGGAATATTGCTGAGTGGGGTGTAAAACTAAACTCACTCACTCACTGGAAGTACATTTGCACTTGCTTTGTTTCTATGTAAAGGTTGGCTTCCACTGCTATTCACAACTTTTCGTGGAGCACAGTGGTGTAGTGGTTACCATGCTGGCCTCACACCCCAAAGGCCCAGGTTGGAATCCCAATGGAGACACCATACATTTGTGACCTGGGACTCCTACTGTGTTGTGTCCCTGGGCAAGGCACTTCGTCCACATTGCAATCAGTCCACCCAGCTGTTTAAAATGGATACCTGAAAAGCGGATGTATGGACCCATACTGTCGTGCTTAACACTTTGTAGCAGCTTTGAAAATACAATTCTGTCAGACTGATAATGTAACGCCAGAAAGCAGCATCGCATTGGATTCCAGGCACAAAAAGTATTATTATTATTATTATTATTACTATTATTCACCAGTCACAGCTGATTCAATATAGTCATTTAAGTAGTGGCTGCCCAGATAGTCCAGAGGTTAAAGCATTCACTTATCACACCAAAGACTGTACGATTCCCCAAATGGGTATAAGGTGTGAAGCCTGTTTCTGGTGTCTCCTGTCGTGATATTGCTAAAATATTGCTAAAAGTGGCATAAGCTAAACTCATTCATTTTAGGATTCCTACAGCTGTGACCAGAGTAGCATAGCTGAATGTTCTTCTTTTTAAAACGCATGACTATTTGAGCCTTCAGCAACACATTCTAGTTATAAGACAGTGAGTGCTCTCTAGTTGTAAGACGGTCCAGACTCAGTTACTTGCATGTATACTGTCTAGTCCAGACTCAATTATTTACATATATAGCTGAGTTTGTCTTTTAACAACAAACATAATCCTCCTTCAGTATGTCAGTCTCTTGTTCATCCTTTTGAGGAGACTTTTCTGTTCGCTATGTATTGTGATATGACACATTGCCCTGTTGGGCTTATGCTGGTTCAGGAATGTGTGGGTCATCCCCCTTCCTTCCTGTAACAAGCTCAGAGGATGCAGTTGGTAGCACGATTGAGTGGCTGTGTAAGTGGCATATAATAATAGTGTGGGTATTTGTATGGCGCCAAGTCCAGGTACTAATAACTGGTCGTGGCGCTACAATAGTATATGAGAAGATAGTTAAAACTATATATATAGCAGACATAGAAAGACGACTGAACATAGGAAGTCTGATTATAGACATGATGAAACACATGGATTTTTAAAAAAGATTGAAATGAGTCCAAAGATTCAGTATTCTTGATGTGAATGGGCAGGGTGTTCCAGGGACAGGGGGCTGTCAGTGTGGTGGTTGAGTAGCCTAGTTGTGAAAGTGTTTGCTAGTCATGGGTTCAGTTCTCCACTGGCTCAGTGTGATAAGCTTACTTCTGGTTTCCCTTGTTGCGATTTTGCTGGAATATTGCTGAAAGTGGCATCCATCCCTACTCACTCATAAATCATAGTATTTCATTCAGTATTTTCATTAAGTTGAGTCAGCTATTGCTGATTGGTACCTCTAACTGCCAGATCTAATGACAGTGAAAAATCTCTGGTTCCATTTCCCTGGCTTTGTGGAAAATACTTCTCAGCCTCTCATCTCATGCCAGTATCTACTGAAAATAACAATTTCTTTCTGTTTGTTTAGTTTTAAATGAATCTGGACATGCTTCACAACCATGACAGTTTTGAATTCTACTTGCATGACAGCATCTCAAAGCAACATCCTCGTCAGAATTTGATTAGTTTATATTGACCACTAGTGGAGTTGATGTAAAGTTTGAATCTCAGCTTTTGAAATGCCATAACACCAACAATGAAAAACAAACTGATCAAATCATCCCTAGTGCTGGTGGCAACTCCTGCCCCCGGATGTTATGTTAACATAATATTACAGAGACCAAACACAATTACCTTGGTTGTATGGAAATAATCATATGTATACAACCAATCAAAAGTTAAGACTCGCTTGAAACACTCACTATATGTTATGTATGTTTCTATGGCTATAAAGAAGATGAATTACTCCACTAACTTATGCGAACATTCAGCAGATTAATTGCACAAGTATCTTGCATCAATATGCTGTTAAATGTGCAAATATCATGCATGTGTACAGCTACATTTTAGCATAAATATTTGATAAGAATTTGCCATTTTTCAACAAGTTTCGTCACTTACTGTACACATAACAAGAATCTCTTCATTATTATCAGTATATTTTACAATACATCAGTTCATATAAAAACAGTACCTTTAAACAGTATGTATTATTTTGCAAAATCTTGTTGAGGACAGTTGACTGAAGTAAGTGGCGACATTTATGCTAGTGAGTATGCCTTCTGATGGGAAGTATGCATTGAAAGTGATTCATTAACTGAAGTATGTTCTCTCTCCCAACCCCCCACTTTTGCTTTAACCTTGGTGACTCATGTGGATTTGATATAGTTCAAATCTGCCTGTTGTTGGTAGTAGCACTGACTGTAAAAATCCCACATTGTAGTGAAGGAAACTTAAAGAGACCATAGACTGTTATATCCTGTATTTTTATTTGGAGGAAAACTGGTTTAGCATCTGAATCATATTTTAGCTTGCAGCAGTAGATGCACAATCCAGTCAGTAATAGGGAGTCCAATCATTCAATACAATATGAAGTTCAGGGTGGCCAATTTGGGTTGTGTTATAATTGTTGATTTTATTTTATATATTTTAGAACTTTTTTTCAACATCAATACAAACTAAGTTCCAAGGCCTGCATGTTAACATTCCATTGCTATTGTCAGTACTCAACTACTTTACTCTGTTTGAATACATAGGTATACAAGGTGAAGGTGGATCTAAGGGCAAGGTTTGTATGTATGTGTCTGGTTTATTTAGCTAGCTAGTTTGTTGCTACTGTCCATCTTTGTGTGACTTCTCACATGGGAATATTTGTTATAACTTGTAATGAAATCCAAGGAAAGCTATGACAGATGTTTGCTATTTATGATAAATTATTAATAGATTGACTGAAATATGTACCATGAGGTATGTGGGTAGAGGTTTGGTGTTTTAATATAACATTTCTTTTCAGTTAGTGGCACATGACAGCCTGTCATCTCCTTTGTGGAATTGTGTCCCAAACGAAAATCAATCCAAACTCACTCACTTATTCACTCACTCACTCACTCACTCACTCACTCACTCACCACTTTTGTCAGTGAAGTAAAGAGAACAAAATCTTTCAGAACATGTACCATGTCAAGGGAACAATTTACTTTTCAGGTAAAATCTGACAAATTTAATATTTTTTTATCATTTCCTTAACAGATTGAATCATCTTCTTTTTTTTTAAATCAGGCTGCCCCTAAATTTCAGTATGGTTTTCACATTCATTTTGATTGTATGAATTGATTCATCAAAGAATTCCATATATGTTAACTTTTCTGTTTTTTGTCTTAAATGTGTTTGCTCTGGTTCAGTTTCTAATGGCTATATATAATAATTTCTCACATGTCATCTTAGCTGAAGTGTACATTTATATTTGCTGTGTTATCTAACAGTTTTTATTTAACGTCATGTTCAAAGCATCTGGAACCTCTTGCATGGGGCAGGCTTTAAGTGAAAGCAGAGTTGTGTCCCTTTAAGAAACAATATGGTGGCTACAGAAGGTAAAAGTAACCTCTATTCATAGTGGTCTTCAGTCCACTGTTTCCTGCCAGTCTGACGAGCACCGTTTCCTTCTTTCCTTTCTTCGCAGACACAAAGTTGAGGTTTATGTTTTGTGGGGCATATGTCAGCATGACAAGATGGAAGTAACTGATTTACTTGTTTATAATTTTGTCGAGAGAAATTACAAGTCATCTGTCACATTTACAAAAACTGAAATTTTCAAAGACATCATTGGTGAGGTAAATATTACCTTCCTGTTTATCAACTAGCATGAAGTCAGGGTTAAGGTTAGATTAATGTTATGGTTGGACTTGATATGGCGATATTACAGTGCCTGCATCATGGAAGGGTTCCATATCATCAAATATCTGTTGTAATCTTCATGTTAGATATTTTGTTTCTATGTGTTTGTTTGTATTTCTTCAAGTGGTGTTTATTTCTTGTTTAAGCTTAAAGCTTACCGAGGTTGCAATTTTGTTGATATTTTTGCCAGTATTATTTTCATATTTTCTTTTACAAATTTGTGTCACATCTAATGTGAAGTATATCCTGTTGAATTGCTACAGGTGAACATATTTATGATGAGGACTGTATTCACTGCATTTCCCACCTTGTGAATGTCCGGGGCCTACACAGTGCAACTCTTTACTCTACTTTGAGCAGAGGCAGCAGCATATAACTGGAATAGCATTCACTTTAGTGTAAAGCCAACACCTTCACTCACTCATGTTGTTTCAAAAACAGAAGTATTCAAGCTGAGTTGATGACTGTTACGTGAACTCAACAGACAGATCTACTTAACATTTCCTAGCTTGATTGCGCTTTAGTCTGACCATTGACCTTGATGATGATGATGATGATGATGATGATGATGGTGGTGGTGGTGACAATGTTGTTTCGTTTAGCTATCAAGGATATTAAAGCAGTCACTTTCGTGGTTTTTGTCAGGTGTTAATCATAACTTTGACTTTGAGTGGACATAATTCATGAAGGATTAAATCTATTTCTTTCTTTGGCATATGTTTTGAATACAGTCCGCAAAACAGGAAATAGTCAGCTTCTATTTCCCCACAAAAGGCTCTCTTATTTTTTGATTGTATGAATTAGCTTTTCACAAGCAAGTACACGTACATATGTATGGTTTTCTCCTTCTACAGATAAGGCCATTATATTTGTTGGATCATTGATTTCTTAAACCTGTTTTCTTCAAAGATGCGAAATTCTTTTTCTAAAATTTGCACAGATGAAAAAAATCAACTATAAAATATATGATACTCAAACTGACGCTAGACTCTTATATCTTCTCTTGCACCATCTTTTGACTTTGACCTAAAAGAGTATGTGAACAAACAAATATGAATATTTTAGGACATAATATCGCATAAAATATTTAGTCAACCTTATTCTGGGCAAAGTGTAGAGACAGATAGGCTGTTAGAGGCTAAGGCTGATCTTGTGCTGCCTTAGTTTAAGTAATGCCCCAGTCAATGTTGTGTACAATAAACGTGTATATATCCCGACACATGTTTGTCGTTGAACCTACCACCTCAGTGGATGGAGCATCAGTCTGGAAAATAGGAGGTTGGAGAACAAGTCTGACCTGAGGGTCTGCAACTACACAAACTGAAGGTGCTTGTACTGTAGCCACTACTGAAGAGCTTATGTCACAAATAGTCACAGTACCCAAATGTATATCCCGAGTCACAGACTGTAACTGCTGCCATATAGCTGGAATGTTGCCATGTGCTGGGGTAAATAACACACCGAGCCGCTAACCAAACAGTATAACCATATAAGGGATTGTTCATATTTTTTGGCAAGAGGGGTGTTGAAGATTTTTACTGAGGAAATGTGCAGTGTGAAAGATCCACACCCCCACCCCAACCCGTAAAAGTTGTGTACAGTGGAAGTGACCCAGGCCAGCATGTCATGTACAGTGACCCCACCCCCTTTCCAAATATTTTTACGTACAATATTGATATCCCCCAGCTTTAAAATATCTCTCTCTCTCTCTCACGCACGCACGCACACACACACACACACTGAATGGTCCCTAAACCAAATCACCTTGCACTTTTTAACCATCTGATCTCATTGTTAACAATGACACCATCAGTTAAAAACAAGGAATAATAACAGTGTTTTAATACATTCAAACAATGGAGTTTCAACAGGGATCCAAGCTAAGCAATGGTCCAGAATATATCCCTACAGACACATCAAATATTTAGTTTACAAAAATAGTAGACTATTTCCATGATGTGATGGAGCAGTTGTTTACTTGGTGGAACATCTACCCCACAATAACACACATATCACCACTACACCACCCTGGGAGGAGCATCTCTCAAAAACACAATAACACTGAAGCAACATTAGTATGATCCCCTCAAGTCTTCACCCTTACTGAAGCAACATAAGTATGATCCCCTCAAGTCTTCACCCTTACTGAAGCAACATTAGTATGATCCGCTCATGCCTTCACACATACTGGAGCTACATAAGTATGGCCCCTTCAACTCTTCACCCTTACTGAAGCAACATAAGTATGATCCCCTCAAGTCTTCATCCTTACTGAAGCAACATTAGTATGATCCGCTCATGCCTTCACACATACTGGAGCTACATAAGTATGGCCCCTTCAACTCTTCACCCTTACTGAAGCAACATAAGTATGATCCCCTCAAGTCTTCATCCTTACTGGAGCAACATTAGTATGATCCGCTCATGCCTTCACACATACTGGAGCTACATAAGTATGGCCCCTTCAACTCTTCACCCTTACTGAAGCAACATAAGTATGATCCCCTCAAGTCTTCATCCTTACTGGAGCTACATAAATAGGATCCCCTCAAGCCTCCACACATACTGGAGCTGCATGAGTATGTCCCCCAAAAGTCGTCACATTTACTGAAGTAACACATGTATGATCCCCTCAAGTCTTCGAACCCACTGAAGCTACATAAGTATGTCTCTCCTCAAGCCTTCACACATACTGGAGCCACATAAATATGGCCCCCCTCAAGTCTTCACCCTTACTGAAGCAACCCAAGTATGATCCACTCAAGCCTTCACACATACTGGAGCTACATAAGTATGATCCCCTCAAGTCTTCACCCTTACTGAAGCAACATTAGTATGATCCCCTCAAGTCTTCACCCTTACTGAAGCAACATTAGTATGATCCGCTCACGCCTTCACACATACTGGAGCTACATAAGTATGGCCCCTTCAACTCTTCACCCTTACTGAAGCAACATAAGTATGATCCCCTCAAGTCTTCATCCTTACTGGAGCTACTTAAATAGGATCCCCTCAAGCCTCCACACATACTGGAGCTGCATGAGTATGTCCCCCAAAAGTCGTCACATTTACTGAAGTAACACATGTATGATCCCCTCAAGTCTTCGAACCCACTGAAGCTACATAAGTATGTCTCTCCTCAAGCCTTCACACATACTGGAGCCACATAAATATGGCCCCCCTCAAGTCTTCACCCTTACTGAAGCAACCCAAGTATGATCCACTCAAGCCTACACACATACTGGAGCTACATAAGTATGATCCCCTCAAGTCTTCACACTTACTGAAGCAACATAAGTATGGCCCTCTCAAGCCTTCACTCTCAACAATATTCACATGGTGCAACAGGCACTTTATTTTATTGAAAATTGCTCCAGAACTAAAACGTAACATCATCCTCTGAGCAGATTTTCTGTATTTGTTTAAGGGGGAGGCAGGAGACACAAGAATTTGGCTTTACACACTCCACCCATGTCAGGAATCAAACGCATGTTTTCGACATGACAAAACTTCAACCATTAGGCTACCCCACCACCCAAGAAGTTATCACAAAAAAAAAGAAAATAGAAAATTCCACCTTGCACAGATGTGGCCAACAACTTTAGCAAGAAACTTTGCACTTCATACAATTGGTCACTGCCTGGACACTGCAATACCTGCCACAGGAAAACAAGCACTCTGAGAGAAGTCAAAACATAATGTTACTAATAACACAATAAGCAGCTGCTCTTGAAAAAATATATAATGTTTCTTAACTCGACAACTGTAACACATTAAACAAACACTTGACATATGTTACAAAACTGTATCCATTACCACACTCAGTCTAATAATCTTGTAGTAACCTTCCAATACTTGCCACTCAGCACTTTTGGGGGTTGGTCAGGTGAGCCCATGGTGGCAATGTGCTTCAGTTCAGAGCACAATATATAGAGCAGGACATCACCAAAGCAACTGTAACTTAGTTTAAGGTTTTCTAGCTCACAAGTGTTTCACCTTTTAGAGCATTGTTTATTTTCTAACATTTGTGGTTATTTTTGTTTTCTGATAAACCCTCAGACTTCCCCTCCTCATTACCCAGGACTATCTGAATATCAAACAGTCAGTGCCAAAGTGTCACCTGAAGTTTCAAACAGAAGATTACTTTTCCTCTTACATAAGGCATGTAAACCAAGTTAAATCAAACTGCCATTTATTTAACTTTTCAGACTAAGCCAACCATCCCACGTCAATGTTAAAGAGAAAAAATATTCAATTGAACAAATATCTTTTGCATTATATTTGAACCAACTCTAACTAGAAATTCATAAATGATGAAATCAAAGAAACTTTGCCATTTGTGTGCAATCAGTCAGAAGTAAATTTTATCAAATTAATTCAATAAATGTCACATGATAATATCTACTACTTGATCTCAATAACCTTTTACTTAGAGTCGACAGTTTTGCCTTCTTGATCGAACTGGGCAGTAGAGTCAAATAACTCAGGCATTTTAGAAACAAGTTCTGGGTGATTTTCTTGGATGTGGTTTGCCAGTAAATCCTTCTTGTCAGTTCCGTAACCACATCGAACACATGGGAACGGTTCACTGGAGTGGAGCTGCATATGTGACCGAAGCTCAGATTTGTTCCCAATCTCCTTGTTGCAGATTCGGCACTTGAGGACACGGTCCCCAGAATGCCAGAGCGCAACATGGCGCTTGAGCCGAGTTGGAGTGTCAAAACTCTTCTCACAGTCGCTGCACTTGTGATACCGGCTCCGGAAGTGGGTCTTCTTATGGCTTGTTAGACCTGAGTTAGATGTGAATCTCTTGCCACACAGCTCACACTCAAAAGGACGCTCGCCAGTATGGATACGCATGTGGATTTTTAAATCAGCTTTCCTTGCAAATTGTACACTGCACTCCCCACAATAAAAAGGCTTTTCCTTGTTATGGAATGAACTTACATGAGCTTCAAGCGGTGCCTTTTGGGAAAATGCCATGGGACATTTATCACAAACAAATGGTTTTTCACCAGTGTGTACTCTCATATGGACTCGGAGATTGGCAACATGGGGGAACTTCTGACCACAGGATCCGCATCGGAAGTGCTGCACACTGAGATGTTCACTGACATGGGCTTTGAAAGCCTCTGCTGACCTGAATACAGTCTTTGTGGTACAAACACTACACTTGAAAGTCTTACAGCGAGTATGAGAAATCACATGGTCTGCTAGAATCTTCACACTGGAACATTTCCTCTTGCATGCTGGACAGAACACATTCTTTAACTTGTGCTCCTTGTTGTGAGCCTTGAGTTCATCAGCCGTTGAGAACTTTGACTCACATGTACCACAGATATAAAATGCATTTTCCAGATCAAGCAACTTTTTCCTTTTCAAAAATGGAGATACCAGAGTTTGCACACCTTGTGCTGAGTCTGTGGAAGGTCTGGGGTCATCGAGATATATGCGTTTTCTGCCAGTATGCACCCTTGGCTTCCTTCTGTTGATACTGAGTTCTTCGGGTGTCACATTGATATAGCATTCAGAAGTGATGTCAGTCTGAACCGTGACAGTCCTGGTCTCAGGGCAAGGTTCACTGGAAGACCGCCTGTTCACAGTGGCCACTTCATGTCCACAGTTATCAATACTGTCGATCATAATGCCTTCTTGGTCTTCCGCAACAGCAACATCTGCACGCTCATCTCGCTTCTCGATCTTCACCTTCACGGTGTTATTAAACAAGTCGCCATCAGAAATGTTCTTCTGCTTCACAATCTCAACCACAGAATCGGTTGCTGTTCCTGATGTTTCCTTGCTAGGTTTATCTCCGCCAGACACTCGATGTTCCACACTCTCTCCTTGACGGGAGCGCCTTGCTGCTTCTGTGACAACCACATTTGATGATTTGATGGCAGCTGGCCAAAGTTTTGAATATTTACGGTTGGATGTCTGGGATCCTGCAGAATACATCATCGGTTTCTCTGACGGTTCCACCTTGATAGCCATCTCGGTAGATTCTGAACGATCTCCTATGGCAGACTTTGTGTGACTGGCTGAGTAGCTGGTGAGGAGATCACGCAGCTGAGTTGGATTGAGGGTGTCGGAGTCAGGAAGCACCACCATGTAACATTCTCCATTCTCAGCCTTGATTTTGCTGTAGATGTTCCTCTCTGGAGGAAGTTTCTGTGGAGGGTTGCGACTATCCGGGAGGATGGTTGTAGTGTAGTTGCTGGCACCAGCTGGAGATGAACCTGGTAATGGCTTCTTCAGTGGAACCGCAATATATTCCGTGGTGTTTTTTCTAGTTGGCACTCGCATCTGTGTGATTTTTCTAGGGGAGGATGTGACTGTCTGCACGCTACTGATGTTGGAATCAAGGCCTGATAAGACATAAGGCTGGTTGTTGGCATCTGAGCCAATCTGCAACTGATGGATGTTGGGATTAAGACCATCATTCGTCTCCAGACATCCCTGGTTTATTACCAACTCCGCGATCTGTGCTAGTGACACGAGGTTCTGTGATCCATGAGTCTGATCAAGCAATACAGGATTCTGAGATTCATGGGTCTGATCATCCGTCACATGGTTTCTCTCACCAGCTTCTGTTGGAACACAAACTGGCTTGCTATCTCCATTGTTCTTCATAGCAATGTACTGCTCATTGATGAGACGGACATTCTGGATGGTTGCATTGTCTTCCGGGATGCTGATAAGATTAGCACTGCCGTCGCTACTGTTAACAACAATTTCTGCAATCTGTGCCAGAGACTCAAGATTATATCCATCAGTGAGTCCTGACACTGTCACAGTTTCCGTTTCTCTTCCCGGTGTGTCAATCTGGACCGTCATTTGGACATTTCCAGAGTCCGCCAGTACCTCCTCAGCTCCAGCAAGGGTGATTGTATGATACTGACCATCTGTGGACATCACCTGGAACTGCTGCTTGTCACTCGGGGTGATGCTGGACACTGCACTCTCCCTCAGGCCGTAGCTCTCTGTACTGGCCTCAGTTTTGATGTCAGTTGGAGTGATGGTGTGCAGGCTTGCATTGTCAGATGGGGTGATGGTATGCAGGCTGGTGTTGTCAGAAGGGGCAATGGTGTGCAAGCTGGTGTTGTCAGATGGAGTGATGGGGTGCAGGCTTGTATTGTCTGACAATGTTATGGTATGCAGGCTGGTGTTGTCAGATGGGGTGATGGTGTTCAGGTTGGAGTTGTCATCTGAAGAGATGAAAGTATGCTGGGGGTCCTGACTTCCATCCACTGCCATCAGCACTACAGCTGCATCAGATGGAACATCTACACTGTGCTGGTCGATGTCTAGCAGCATTGATGCCCCGCCACGATGAGTGCTGGTCATGTCGCTGTGATGATTTATACTCATAAAAATGCCTGCTGCTCCTGCCTGTGATTGGTTGTGGAAGACAGAGGTCTCACACTGCTGGGATACATCCATTAAGGTGGACGCTGCTTCAGAGTGCTCAGGCTTCAGGGGACTTGTGTCCATTCTGATTTCTGGAAAGGAAACACATGCAATAAAAACTGTAACCAAAGATGTGTTATGTGGCAGTGTTATTCATTGTCGAACAATTCAATGTGTTATTACAGTGTTTTTCATTGAGGAACAGTATTATGCTTTATTATACTGTTTGTATTAAGACTGAGTTAAGGACAGATTTCTTGTTTACTTTGAAGTTTCAGCATGTGAATCAACATGTAGCACATTACATACTCATCTTTATGTATTGTTGGATATTTTGTGAATGATTTTGCTAGGTTGTGAAGAGCATTTTTGTTAATTAAATCATTCACATTTCTATCTCTGAAAGCGTTGTAAGTGTTACCTATAGCAGCTGTTGCCCAGGGTGGCATGAGCCACACTGCATAAAAACAAATGCAGACATTGAGTTTATTCACACATATCAAAATTTGCCTGATGATGGTTAACATGAAGTTTACTGTAAACATTTTACTGGTCAACAGGACCATGCATGATGCATCATACATTTGGGATAGAATTTATTGTTTTGACTTTCAGAAACATATCAAGTTTTCTGAATCCTGTACCTGTTCCTCAAAATTCTCTTATAATGTAAAATAAATGAGTGCAAGCCAAGAGTTAATAGGCATGAAATTTTGAAAGTAATATAATGAGATCAAGCACACTGTCTGAGATAAAATTCTCTTTATACTTATAGCCCAAAATAACAAGCTCTGAGATAAAAGCTAATCTAAAAAAGATTATATTTTTCAGTTAACATTTCTGATAAGGAAACTGTGAAATATCATTTCAAAAGATCTGGTAAAATTCATTCGCGAAAGAATTGAAATGACTGTGTTGTCTTGCCGAATGTTCATTCCATTTAGGTCTAAGTAAACTACTTAGTCTCAGTTTTATTTGTTACACTGCTAAACTGAGTGAGTTTAGTTTTACGCCACTCATCAATATTCCAGCTATATGGCAGCGGTCTGCAAATAATCGAGTCTGGACCAGACAATCTAGTGATCAACAACATGAGCATCAATTTGCGCAAGTGGGAACCGATGACGTGTCAACAAAGTCAGCGAGCCTGAACCCCCCCATCCCGTTAATCACTGCTTACGACAAGCATAGTCACCTTTCATGGCAAGCATGGGTTGATGAAGACCTGTTCTACTCGAGACCTTCACGGGTCCTGCTATACTGAGTCTAACAAACCCTTGTAGAAGGTTGTGTCACCTAAACGTTTGTAGTGACCTATCAACCAGTCATATGCGAGACAGATGAATGGATTTAACCAATCTGACAACGGCTAATATTTAGGGCTCAGTTTTTCTTTGTCCATTGATGACCCTGATCTCTCAACAAACAAAAATCCACATAAAACACAGATATTTGACATGAAGCTTAGCAGTTTCTAATGACATGCTTACTATTAGCTTATATTCTCGCAGGATAACATCCTGGAATGTTGACAAAAACACTATTTTCAGCAACTGTTTACTAACTATTGTGAATAATGGCATCCTCCATGTGTATCACTCGGAAGCAGTTGTGTGGTAAATAGCATCCAGAATCGTTCCAGTGCAAACTTTATGCAGGTAAATGTTCAAATGGTATGTGCGAATGTTAACTTACCCAATTTGGTAAGCTGTGTTCTTATTGGTCTGCTGAAACAGTGTTTGAAATTTACTTTGGTCCTGTGGTCACCAAGACCATGAAATTATACGTGTGCAGTGGTCACCAGTGTATTTTGTATTGATAGTTTAATAAAATCTATGATTGTTCTTTTGGACTAGTGCACTACAAACCGATTATTGTCCACTCACTGGTCCTGTGGTCCAGGTGGAAATTTTGAATGGTTTCTGTCCATCTCAATGGGTTAGCTGACACAACCTTCTACTAGGGTTGGTTTGTTTGACAATGCATTGCAGTGTAACGAATAATACTGAGCCTAAGTTCACTGAGACAGTTTTCATGAAACAGCCAGGTTGGTTATAACCAAGCTGATACATTGTGGTGGCTCACCGGCAGATCACAGATCTCAAAACATCATACACTTCCCATGGCTATAAATATTTGTCTCCTTCCTTCAGAATTAAAAGAGGGCAAGTCAGTCTAAATTTTATATTGAAGTTGAGGTGTGGTCAGTTTGGTCTATCACTTTGTGGAACAATGGAAATGACTGAGAGCTGGAGCAATGACCGTGTTTTAAGAACTCTACAGAGCTATAAAATAGGAATATCATCAGGATTCTATCATTATGTAACATTCAAACAGATGTTCTCATTGTTAAATGCATTAAACTAAATGGAAACAATATGATACATCTTACTGGTTCACATACATAATATTGCAGCTAACCTTAACTGAAAACGTACATTTTATATATATATTTGTGACAAAAAATATTGATATAATCCAAAATGTAGAACACATTTCTGTATAACTTTGGTTTGCAAACACATTTGGTGTCTTTTAATCTAATGTAATCATATAATAAAGTATATTTCACGAAAGAATATCCTTTAGGAGGAATTTGCATTGAAATATGAAGTTTCTCCTAATATCGTCCTACTAATTTACTGGTATGCAGGTTGTCGTGAGCATTCAAATATTGAGTTGTGTCCCTTATTGTTTTTCAGTGTCGTCTGACAGAAGACACAGATTTCTTTCGAGGCAAGATAACTAACACGTTAAATATAAAACACTCACAGGGTTCAGTCTCATCAATTTGCCTGAACTACGCCTGGGGTCAACTAAACGCTAATTGAGTATCTGACCATGGGAAGGAAATATTTATCAAAACCAGCACGCCGAGCAATGGAGGCCAAGCCCCGAGCAGAAGGGTCCGATCTCAAACTACCATGATTTACAAAGCCATTCTGAGTTGTTTTGCAAATGTAAATCATCATCTACTTACTAGATAAGCAGATTTCTCTGAGTAATCTCGACAAAGCGTCGTTGTATCGAGTTATTTATATCTGAAAATGTGTGAACATTTCAGACGCCATTTTGAAAGCGGGTAGCAGTTTCTCCTACGTCGTTACCTCCCCTTAGAATCTGGTCTGTGTTTGGGCGAATACTCAGAAGGTTACAAACATAGTTTTACCTACTCAAGCAGCGCAGATCGTTTGATGAATCTGTACATGTATTACAAATATTTCTCTGTTTCTGTTATCTGTGTAATGATGATGACCTCGCACAGTTGAGCAAATGCAAATGTGAAAAAATCAATATACAGTGATGTTAGTTTGAGCAGGGATAATCTGTATATAGCCTCCCTGATTTGACAAATGTAAAGCTGGTGATGTGTTTCCTTTAATGTTGTTTATCGCCGCAATCGGCAATTAGGTCGATTTCATGTGGCAGGTGAGCCAGCCCAGTTGTAGCACACTCACTACTGTACGACGTTATGCAGTTAGTGATGGAGTCTGGAGCCAACCGCCCAGTGATTGATCCAATGAGCCACCACACTTTCTGGGTATGATGTCAATAAAACATGCCTCCGATCCTGATTACTCGATTGAGCTTAATCCACACACCCCTTTTCTTAATCCATGTAACGATATCAACTTTTATATCAAAACATGAAGATATTGTTGCAGTGTACGATAGCTTTATTTTATTTCTGAATATTTATCTAGAATGAAATTACTTATATAAAAATTCATTTTATAAAGAATTCTTGTTATTAACAGTCAAGGTAAACTTAGCCCCAGTGTTATTCGTTCTACACAGGGGCTAAGTTTACTTACACTGTGTTATTGTCAAAATCTTTTTTTACGTGTGAATCAATATTTTTTCTTTGATTCCTTTTTAAAAGAATTTAATTAATGTGTTTGATTCTACACACTGCAGTTAATATTGATTTTCATACTGTATCTAATATCCATACTAAAATATCTTTATGAAAAAAACACATATGGAATGATAAAAAATAACAGTTTACTTTTAAGAGAACTCTTGTGTCCAAGGCACAACATTTGGACCCCAGCTGGCCCCCGTTCATTAAGTTAATGTACTTTCCAAACTCTCGGTTAGAGGAGTTTGGATAGTAATATACGCACTGGTCAGTGACATACCATTGCCCATTGGTAATACCCGGCATTACTACAGGCGGTCAATAGGTGACCAGTCGGCCCTCCAACCGAGCATGCACGCGCTGGCCGTAATACAAATAAAGGAACCAAATCATTACAGGCATTTACTACCTCGGTAATGAAAGCACATTCTGGCCAGTTGCTTCGCATGTTCAACAAAGATAACGAGGGGCCTTCATTACTGATGACCCATCGCTGACCGTGACCCATCACTGAGAGGGAGGTAAGGGGGAAGAGCTAAAACAAAGACTTGAACGGACCAACCCTGGGTATATATAACGGCTCAAACAATAGAGCCGAGAGAGAAGGGAGCGAGACGCTGTAGCCTACACGTGTGTGTAACTGAGAATAAAGAGTTGTGGACCCGAGACAGACTTGTGTCGTTCATGCACTGGACGTCCACGGAGAGACACAGCACCACCACACCACACAAGTACAACCATCCAATCCACAGTGCGATGCTGGAGGAATAAGTACAACCTTACATCTCTCCGTGCGATAGTACATCTCTCCGTGCGATACTTGTTAACATATTACTTCTCAAAGACGGTGCCACAAGGGGACGCCACCTGGTGACTTGCTTTGATTATTGCATAATTAGATTTGGGACACAGTTTTCTACAGAATGGTACCAAATTTCCTAACATTTTGATGTTTGGTATCCAAACGTCTTACGAACTAAATAGATAATAATATATTCATTTCTCGTTTTGATAAGATTCTGCTTGCTTACAGCATCACACCGAAAGCATTAATAACATGAAAGTGAAATAGTTTTTATAAATAACCGTAGAACAAGACGCTTTTGTAACAGTTGTTCTTGGAAGTATGTTTTTGTTAAAGGTCACATGCAACGTAAAACACAACTTTGCAGATTCTGGTACCTTTCGGTATGCACTTACCGAAACATATCATCAAAAATGCCAATTCAGCCTATAAAGTTGAAAAAAACGCGATGAAAAAAAAGCCCGCGAAATCGGGGTTCAAACGTTTTACTAAATTCCCCCCCAGCGCTGGGAGGAAAACTGGTTTCAGCAGCTGTGCTGCGCTGCGGCCATGACGCATGCGCAGTGAATAGGTTCGCGGAGCTTGAAACAGTATGCATGCCCAGCGTCTCAGGTCGTGAGCAGGAGTCTAATCTTGGTTGTGTACACAAACAAGTAAATAATCTACTCGTTACGTAAAACAACTTGTTAATTGTGGTATGCAGTCTCTGTCACAGAGAAAGCTCAGTGTCTGGTTTATTTACACCTATATGTCTGTCTGCCTGTCTGCTAAAGACAACATGCAGTACACAGCTTCAATCACTGACCACATGCAATTTGAACTTAACACCTATCAGACAATACGACATAAAGAAAATAAGTTGATTTATGACTCGTGCACCCGAGTCCCGTGTCTGCCACATTATGTAATTAGGCACGTGTGATACACATGACATGTTTTTATGTCTGTGGGTTGCAAACAAACTACATTCATTTTTTGGATGACTGGATCTGACGGAAACTGGTGCAAACTCTTGTCAGTTTCAAGTCCTTCTTTGTACTTGGACGAATGACAGATTCCAGCCACGCAGGATTTTTATTGGATCGAGCGCAAATTCAGATAACATGTATTTTCCAAACCCAACATCTCTATATACATTCTTCATGGATAACGACTTCTTTTCGTGTATATGATTTTGTTTGACAACAGTATGTGAATCCATACTGAAACGACGCATCAAGTACACAAAAAGAAGTTGTTATCCATAAAGAATCTTACTTTCTTGTGACTGGCTATACTTCTAAAAGGCCCATCAAAAAGATCATCTTTCTGTACACACAATGAATCCTCAGCATATCAGCAAATGAAACAGCCAATCGGAAGCCGCCGTTACACTTGAGTGCATATCCACCCGCTATGACTGGGTTCGGCCTACCGAGGGCTTCGTTTCGGGGGAAGTAAGCCCAAGTACAAAATATTGCACTTTTGAATCGCGATTATACGCTTATAATTGTGTTTATTTGCTTTTTTAGAAGCAGCAATGTATATTATATGTCATGAATAAGTGATAAATGTGTTTTAATTATGTTTGATTTTTTGATTGCATGTGACCTTTAAAAAAAAATATTTAAATAAATTGAAAATGGGGTATTTTTATTACTATTGCTGAAGATGAAAAGTAAAAAAAGAATTAATGAAGTCGAAACAAAAGTAATTAACTAGAGAACAAGCTACTTTACTTCTATGGTGGGAAATGTTTGAAGTACAGAATATTTTATAAAATAATTATTCATCACCAATGAACGAGTCTGAGGTCTCGCATGGCGGCCAACATAGACATTGTCCTACTTTGTTGAAATGGTTTCACCGATGTCATTCAGATTCAAAGTTACACAAACTAAACCATAAATAACACCGGGGCTTGTTTCTTTATTGAAAGGTTGATGAGGAGGTGAAATAGAATCATATGTAGTACCAAGGGGCGGAGTTGAATCGGTTTGTCCACAGCAATAGCCAGATAATGAGCAAAACCCATTCATGCATCAATGGCACAGATAGTGTCGCAACTACTGCTTTGCCAAAAAAACTGAAACCACTGCGACCTCCTCGTAACTTAAAGTGCAGATGCACCCATGGAAATATTTCACGTTGTTGTGAACGCTTTGAAATCCTAATACTCTTTATGTATTGTGACACCCTGCTTATTGTGACTCTAGGGTTATTGTTTCTCCACGATGATTGTGACTTCATGTTTATTGTGACGCCACGGTAATTGTGACAACACGGTTATTGTTGGCTGCATGGGTGTTGGGGGGGTGGGGGGTGGGTTTGTTTGTTTTTGGGTTTTTGTTTGTTTGTTTTTTGTTTGGTTGGTTGTTTTTTTGTGTGTTTTTTGTTTGTGTTTTTTGTTGTTGGTTTTTTGTTGGTTTTTTTTGTTTGTTTTGTTTGTTTTGTTTTTTTTGGGGGGAGGGATGTTTTGGAGGTGTTTATGTGACGCCATGGTTTTTGTGACTTCGTAGTTATTGTTGACTACATGGTTATTGAGACTCGTTGGTAATGTGAATCTATGGTTATTGTGACGCCATGGTTATTTTGACTCATTGGTAATTGTGACGTTATGGTTTTTGTGACCGCATGGTTATTGTGACTCCATGGTTCTTGTGTCTCCAAGCACCCGTGGCGAGCCACCTCCTCGTGGTGGGTGCTGGGTAACGCTAAGTGCTCGCCAAGCCCCCGTTGTGGACCCGGGGGCATATTTGGTTCACCAATCCGTTAGCCGTGGGTTGCAGCCCTGTGTCGGTGGAGGAGGGGATCCTGGTGGTTGAGGGTAACAGGGGCCTGCAACCGTGTCCCTGTTGCTCAACACGCCACTTTGGCCCTAACTTCACCTAGACGGGAGGTTGAATAGGCCCAATTCAATCAATCGGCTGGTCACGCCAAGCCCTGTGCATGCTGAATACTTTTGCACGTAGTACTTTGATTATATTATCTTGGCTTTTTTGGCTTTCAATGTACAATTTTTTGTGTACTAATTTGTCTAGAGTCCCATGCCAGAAGGCGGTGGCTCATGGGCCAATCTGGCAATATTAACCTCTGAATTCTGTGTTTCTTCAGAAATGTGTCGAGGGCGAACCAGCCTGGCATTTGTTCTGTTTGATTCAACAACTTTTCAAGTTTTTATTGGCTGGAGTATAACATCCCTGTAGCCCTGGTGGAACAGACTGGTTTCCGCTGTAACACCGTCCTTGTTGACACTCCATGATGGGTGGGGAGCAGGGTTGTCGAACACGTTTCCTACATGATGGCTACCTCCATTCCTTCTGGTTCATCGAAGAATAAACGCCGGTATGTTGAATCTTCGTCATCTGATGAAGGCTCATCTGACTTAGTTGACTCGTGGCCGAGATTTATTGTCATCTCATCTGCTGATGAAAACCCTCTCAAGCTGAACCCCTTTGCTATTTCCAAGGGCATCCACGGTGTCTGTGGAGAAGTTAAGGATGTAACGCGACTTCGAAATGGCTCTCTGTTGGTGGAATGTGCGCGTAAGCAACAATTGGACAATCTGTTGAAATTAAAACAGTTTGTGAATACACCCGTTGTTGCCTCTGTACACAGAACTCTGAATTCATGTAGAGGCATTGTCAGAGAAAGGGCTCATTGTCTTTCTGGCATGACTGAGGAGGAAATTGTTACTGAGCTTCACAATCAAGGGGTCATCGCTGTAAAGCGATTTTCCAAAAAGAAAGACGATGGCACAACAATCAAGCTCAATACGTATTTGTTCACGTTCTCACATTCCGTCCTTCCAAAATCCGTAAAAGCTGGATATTTCAACATTGGGGTGGAGGTGTATGTACCGTCTCCTCTCCGATGTTTCAAATGTCAAACATTTGGTCATGGGGCCAAGTTCTGCCGCAACAGCTCGGTATGTTCCCACCCAGATTGTATCACCTATTGCAGCACGGCTTCCTTGGGAGCTGCATTCGCCGCCTTACACTCGCATCCTGCACGTCATTGGATAGCAGGACCCTTGCGCGTCACGTAGAATTTTTCCGTTTCTTTTTTGGCAAATTTATAGCCCAGCAATTAAGGTTTCCGTGATTTTAGGCCTTCTGAATTTCTTCCACGGGAGTCTCGGTGGAAGACTTTTCTTCCACCCAGCCTCCGGTGGAAGTCGCTCGCGCCATTGTATTTTGGAAGCCTTTTACTTTGTGATATCTATGCATGTTATACATGGTTGGAAACCCGATCCAACGCTCTCTCCAAAAATGCAAACGTGATTCTAATGGTGCCCCTGGTAACCAGTCCAGATTGAATCTCCGACATGATGGTTTGTGTAATTTTGTTGAACTTCAATTCTTCTATATCACAGTAGTCATCATGCCACCATAGTCCGGTCATGATGTAATGGCAACCACTCTTACGATTCACCTTAGAAAATGCATTTCTATACTGCGTTTGAAAGCCAGTTAAAGCGTGTGTCAGACAGTGTATAAAACGCACACGTTGCGCATTTAGTGGTGAAGCTACATGGGTATTAATGTGCGAAATGCAACAAATACCGCAGGTGATATAGATTGGCGGAATTTACATGAATCTGTTCACCGGCTATACCGGCGTCGTTAATATTTACAACTACAAAGCATTTGCAAGGGGATTCATGTGGGATTCTGGAAATGTGCAACATGCTGGTGTGCAACATTAGACATTCGCTCTACACAGGAATCAATATACGTGACAGAGCTAAAGTTGCAACGAACTGGAATAAAGCCATAAAAGCAACGCCTGTGGTCTTAATATATAAACCTTTACGGTGGTGGAAAGCCCTTGAAAGTGCGGTTCTGCCAAGGTGTAATGTGCATTCAAGTCGTGTCTGAGAGTCAAGCAATGCGCGCCATTATGTAAATGCATTTACATGGCGGGTAAAGTAGTCGGGGATCCGGCGCTCGTCTCCCGTCAGTGTTACGGCAGCTATAATTTCACGATCCACCATCCAAAATTTAATGTTTAACATGCATCTGAAAGCCCTTGAAAGTGCGGCTCTGCCAAATTATAACGGGCGTTCGAGGAACATGAGATAATCAGGCAATGCGCGTCATTACGTAACTGTTCCTGTGCGACTGGTAGGTAAAAACGGAGATCTGGCGCGTATCTTCCGCCAGCTATTATTTCATTATCCTTCATCCAAAATGAAAGATTTAAAATGCATCGGAAAGCCCTTGAAAGTGCGGTTGTGCCAAGGTGTGACGTATATTCGTGTCACCTCAGACAGTCAAGCCATGCGCGTCATTATGCAACTGCTGATGGCGGGTAAAGTCGGGGGTCTGGCGCACGTCTCCCGTCAGTGTTATAGCACCTATAATTTCACGATCAATCATCCAACATTTAATGTTTCAAACGCACCTGAAAGCCCTTAAAAGTGCGTCTATGCCAGGTTATAATATGCATTCAAGGAACGTCTTTTAATCAAGGAATGCGCGGCATTATGTAACTGTACTTGTGCGTGTGGCTGGTAGAATTGGGGATATGGCGCGCATCTTTCCTCAGCTGTTACTTCAGCATCAGAAACCAATGGTGTAAAAGGGGTCGGTAATACCTTGACAATGTGGATGTGCCAAGGTATACTGTGCATTCGAATAAACGTTCCATTATGTAACGACGCGCATCAAACAGACAAGATGGCGCCATGCTCTGACAACTGTAACTTATCACAAAGGCCGCCTCTGTCTGGCCACTTAGTTACTGAGTTGCGTTCGCAACTCCTTATCATCATTATTTTCATAACTTCTTTCAGATCTGTCCGCATGGACTGATTGTATATACTACGAGTACACGTTCTTCTCTACCTTCCTGTAAACTTAATTACTACCTGATTAGCTGTATATCACTCGTCTGTGTTCACATCTTCGTACCCTGGAGATGCTATTTATCAGCAATTGTAATTTCGTCACCTACCTTGCTCTCTTATGGTTATAATCACTCAGCTTGGGTCACTTCCCTTTGACATGCCGCTACTTTGTGATTTTAAACCTCGTCGCCCCACTGACTTCAACTTTGCGTATAAAATTCCTTTGGCATGGGCAATTCACACCTTTTGGCATGCTCTTGCCCCTCCAAATGGACATCACGCATGGAATGGAGATGGACAATTTCCAGTTTCCTCCTCCCCCGTAGAAACATCCGGCTTGGCCACGTGAACTTCATCTAAACCATCCCATTGGTTGTCTGACCGCGACATGGTAATATAAGGGAATGCATTTCACTGTAATTTCATCATCACAGACCAAGTGTCTTAGTGGATCACTACCAGTCAGCGCTGGCAATCACCATTGGCAAGTGAACTTTACTTTTATTTCTTCTCGTTTGTTCTTAATTTCTGCATTTTTCAGTCATTTACGTTGCTCACTTTATCAAACTGATACTCAACATTACCAGGTTTATTCCCTAAATAGAGATATCGTATAAGCAGTTTATTTCTTAATTTGTCCAAGACTGTGACATCCAGACCAATCACTCCCAGAAAGTAAGTGTCCCAGCAATATCATCAAGTATGCCTTCCACAAACATTTCGGTCGTTTGTCAAAAGTGTAAAACATATTACAAAGGCATCGCGCATTTAAAGCAATGTTATCCTGGTAGTTCTACTCCTGGTCTACACGCCATACACGCCCAAAATCGCCGCCGTAGCGAGTCCTATACTGCTACACAGCTGGTGTCAATGTCGGCTCTATTGGCATTTTGTGGCACATACAGTGTCAACAAAAGTCAAATCCCTGATTACATCAGGGTACTTAAACACTTTGGCCACACAATTCAAGGAGAGGACGCATCTGCAGCCTCTCCTTCAACTAGTAATCCAATGCCGAGTACCAGTGCTGGTTTAACTGGGTCTACCAGAAGTGGTACTCGGTATAATTACAAACAAAACACAGTCAGGGCTAATCTTACAAACACTGGCTTATACGATAGGTTCCCTGAAAGTGAGCCGGCACTTTCAGGGTTTTATCAATATTTAACCAATATTCTTAAAAAAAGCAGGGCGTAATGCTGGTGACACGTGTCGCCGCGTTTCTAAGTTTTTCTATTATATTTGTTTTCCCAAATAGTAATATGGCTTGTATCAACTTTGATATATTTGAGCACGTAGATGAAATTCATTATTTTAACACGGTCCTTTCACAAAATGGGGTATCTGCAGGTGGCATTAAAAATTACATGTCAGCTGTCAAATCCTTTCTCAGCTACTGCCAAACGTACGTTCAAATGTCCCCAAGGGTTTTCGATAATTTGCGTATGTTTACAAGTGCTACGCATTGTTCATATACAGGTTTGTCTAGCCAGTATAAACGCGAAGAGGTCCGTAAATCTGTTACAGAATTCAGAGATGAAACCAAACAACCGCCGCCCATTTCCGTTGTTCAAAAGGGGTACACCGATCCTGCAACCAGACAAGAGGTGAGGGACATCCTGGACCGGGCCAAGGCAGATCAACTTCCATCTGAGGACGATCAGCGCCTGGTGATGCGGTACTCGTCTTGTGGGATAATTCAACTTGGACATGCCCAAAGACCTTCAGTGGCGTCGTGTATGAAGTTGGCAGATTTCAATAAGGCACGGTGTGTTGCCGGGAGGTACCAACTTTCTTTCATGGACCACAAGACGTCCATGAGCTTCCTGGTCACCCTAAGCTTGTCCAAAGAGGATTACGACATGTTCAGGGATTACCGTCAATATGTACGTGGTGACATGCCTGAAGATGCTCTACCGGACAAATCGCCTTTCTTCAGGAGAGTGGACGGCACTGAAGTGGGGAATATGTGTCTCGAGTTGGCCCGCTATCAGAGGACAAGAGGTTTCCTTAAACCAGGGAGCCTATATAGAGAGGGGAGGTGAAACTCCTCGAAAAACCGCTGAACGTATGTCTCGCTTTGTCACGTGACCAGTGGAGACAATATGGCGGCAGCTTAGTATTTAAGATTGAACTCGGTTCATTTTCAACAGCTGATTACATTCGCTGAGTGTTGTGACAACTCGGAACCTACACGTAGAAGGTAAGTCACCTGTTCTGTTACTTCAGTTCTAGTCACATATTTGTAATTAGTGTCAGTATAAGAAAATATGTTTGTAGTAAAGTTTCAAGTCGGCATCTTGTAACTCTCTGGCTTCAATTATCGGTACACAGCGAGGATAGACTGAGTTTCGTCAATAAAAGCTTCTTTCACACATTCCTTTATGTTTTAGCAGGGAAATATACCTTTAGTTGAGAGGTGTCTGCAAGCAATAGTGATAGTTTTGTGACTTAAAAACATGTTGGGGTTTAATTGGGGTGTGTGAAAAATGTGGCAGATCGCCGATCTGATCTGATGCGCCATTGAAATACTACACGTCGTTGTTTGAAGTGTGTCTAGATATTGCTCAACACCGTCTTTCACATACACCTTTAATTTTTATGAGGGGAATTTACCATCAGGCGAAAGGTGTTTGCAGGTAATAGTTTCATAATCTAAAATAAATTGTTAGGACGTACTTGAGGTGTGTGAAACATGTGCCATCTCACCGATCTGATCCGATCCGCCATTGAAATATTCCACGGCGTTGTTTGAGTGCTTTTGTTTCAGCTTCAAAAACTTCATTCACATACACCTTTAATTTCCATTAGGGGAACATCCCATCTAGTGAAAGGTGTTTGGAAGTAATAGTGCTAATTTTATAATTTAAAAAAATCGGTAGGGTGTTTTTGAGGTGTTGAAAAATGTGCCATCTCGCTGTTCTGTTCTGATCCGCCATTGAAATAGTATAACTTTGAGTGTTTCTAGTTATTGCTCCAAAACCTCTTTCACATGCACCTTAAATATCTATGAGGGGAATATACTATGACCTGAAAGGTGTTTGCAGGTAATATATATAATTTGACAATCTAAACATATTGTTAAGGTGTTTTTTTGGGTGTGTGAAAAACGTGTCATCTAGCTGATCTGTTCTGATCCGCCATTGAAATACTACACAGCATTTTTTGAGTGTTTCTAGTTATTGCTCAAAAAACTTCTTTCACACACACCTTTAATTTCTGTTAGGGAAACGTTCCATCTGGTGAGAGGTGTTTGGAAGTAATAGTGATGATTTTATGAATTAAAAAAATAATTGGAAGGGTGTATACATTCACAAGTATTTCATGTGTGTGAAAAATATGACATATCGTTGATCTGATCACTCATTACTACAAGCCAATGTTTGAATGTGTTTAGTCGTCCTAAAATTCATTTCTTTCAAATACACCTCTAAGTATTGAGGGGAATATTCTATCTGATGAAGACATATCTGATCTGCTCTAATCTGCCATGGATGCCTTTGATGCTTGAATGTTTTAGTTCTGAAACTATTGTTGATATTTGACAAAACTGCAAAGGACGTTTTAACGCTTTGTGATGGTTTTAAACTTTCTGTTTTTTTTAGGTGGGAGTGACATTCTGTCAGTATCCATGCAATTGCGCACATGCAGGAAGACATCTGGTCATCTTCATTAACTGCCCTCTTAAAAAAATTTCGACTTTGCCACGACCGTCCATTTGTCCATTATAGACTGAGTGTGTGTAAGAATGAGACTGACTGAATCTACAAATCATTAACATGTGCTTAACTTTCCAAACTGTATTCCTGAAGGAAAAAGAAATAAAAATGTGTTCCTCCCTTGTCACATTTTTTCTATCAAAAATTAAAAATCAAAGTCTTACTCGTCACTTTTGAAAAGAATGTGCCTGAGAAACATATTTTTATGCAGCCTAAGCATTCCACACAAACAGCAAACCACTGAAACATAATGAGACATTTTAATTGTGTAACAGATCATTTCAAATACATATAATAACAGTGTTTGCAGTTCTTTAGTTCGCCATTTGGCCATCAGGGCTTGCTGCCACTTGCAGTCTTTAAAGTCTGCATAGCCATTTTGTTGAAATCAAACCGATAAAAACAAAATAGTCTTCATTGTGGAGAGTTTCACAGTCCCTACAAAATCCATTAGTGAAGTGTATGGAGCACAGAGAAGTTTACATTAGTTATAGACTGCTGACATTCCTATGCGGCACTGAATATATAATACTATGAAGTGAAACTGGAAATTATCCTAACATGAAGGATCAGGGATAATTCCTGAACATTAATACAAATTATGGGCAAGATGCTAGTTGAAAAGAAATGAGATCTAATTGACAGAAGACCACAAGGGCCTGCAGATAACTGAAACTGTTGGCCTGATACATTAACAACCGACGCTGGGCCTCTGGGCTGGCGATCGTTTCGAACGCTGTATCAAAATTAAGTCTTTGAATGTCATTTAGAAGTGTAAATACATAAGAATGAAGATTTTATGGATATCAACTTCTTTATGAGAGAACACAACGTTTCGGAGTTAATGCTTACTCCTTCATCAGGTGATTGAGAAAGGGATACAGAGGTGTATTTATATGTACAGGTAAAACAATAACAAAGTAACAAGTGGAATGAGTTAACGAAAGCTAGTATAAACAAGCACTGATAGGAAGCCGATAGTTAAGATAACAATGATGGAAGCCAACGGTAATGCATTACAGTTGATTGGATATGTTTACATAACATGATTGGGGATAAGGATGGAAGCCAATGGTGATACATTACGCATGATAGGATGATATACATAACACACGATAGGGGGTGAGCATGTATACATGAGGGTTGGTGATGTACAAACACAAGTATGTACTCGGGTAGATAGGCTATACATGAATTACATAGATAGAATGTACACAGGTAGATGAGATTAATTTATCAATAAGTCCCAGGCACTTGGTAGGTACACTCCTTGGTCGCGGTTGATGGCTGGTTTCTGTCTCCGGATCTCGATGGCCTCTTGCAGTTTCCTTTGGCGCCAGTTGTTGTTGTTGGTAGATAGTATCCTAGTGTCCTCCCATCGAATTGAGTGTTCAGGGTTCTTGAGAATATGTTCAGAGATGGCCGATTTCTGGTCGAGTTTCCTGACTGAGGTCTGATGTTCCTTCATTCTGGTGTTGATTGGTCTCAGCGTTTCTCCAATGTATAGGTCGCCACAGTTGCAAGGGATCTGGTAGATGCATCCTCTCGGGTTAGGGTGTTCACAGCTGGGTCCTTTACCGTTGGCTTTTAGGTAGGTCTTGATGGTCTTGCCACTGGAGAAGGTGACATCGATGCTGGCTTTGGTCTTGATGAGGCGTGATATTTGATGACTGATGGGGCCAAAGTAGGGTATGGTTACTCTGATGGGTGATGGAGAAGGTTTGGGGCGGGGTTCTCGGTCCTTAAGGGTCTTGTTGATGGTGGCTGTGACGAGCTGGGGAGGGTACCCGTTGAGTGTGGTGAATGTCTTTCTGAGGTGGTCCAGTTCATTGTTTAGGGCATCGGGGTGGCAGAGGGCTTTGGCACGTCTGGTAAGGGTGGCGATGATAGCTTGCTTGATCTGAGGGTGGTGGCAGGAGTTGTAGTGGATGTACTGGTCGGTGTGCGTCGGCTTGCGGTATACTGAGGTTCTAAGTCCATCGTCTGTGGTGTGGAGGGATACATCAAGGAAGGGCAGGTGTTGGTTGGTCTCAGTCTCCATGGTGAACTTGATTCTTGGATGTTGGTCGTTGAGGTGGTTGAGGAGCTCATTGGGGTCGTTGTCATAGGCGATGGTGGTGAAGGTGTCGTCGACTTTGCGGTACCAACAGAGGGGCTGGAACGGAGCTGTGGAGAGGGCTGCTTCCTCGAAGGAGGTCATGAAGATTTCTGTAATGAGAGGAGAAAGAGGTGAGCCCATGGGGAGACCGTGGATCTGCTTGTATATCTTACCATTGAATGTGAAGTAGGAGGTGTCAAAGCAGCTGCGGGCGAGGTTGATGATGCTGTCTATGGTGAGCTGGGTGTCCAAGTCATCTATCCGGTTGGCTAACTTGCTGCGAAGGATGTCCAGGGCTTCTTCTAGTGGGATGTTGGTGAAGAGGTCCACGACGTCGTAGCTGACCATGGTGCCTGTGGGGTTGGATTCTTTCAGCTGGTTGACAAAGGATGAAGAGTCGCTGATGTAGGACTTGCCATCTTTGCCAAGTGGAGCGAGGAGACGTGTGAGGAACTGGGCGGTGTTGTAGAAAACTGAACCTCTTGAGCAGACTAGGATCCGGGCTTTGGGCGGGTTCTTGTGGATCTTGATGGTGGCTCTTCCGTATGGGGCTTGGGAGTTGATAGGGTTCAGCTGGTTGAAGATGATGTCGTTGATTTCTCTCTTCTCATGGAGGTCCTTCAGGGTTTTCTTGTGTTGTCTTTCCAGTCTGGCCGTCGGATCTTTCTTTTGGGTAGCAGCAGTCATCATGGACACCCCAGAATTCCTCCAGCTCGTCAACAACAGCCTCTCAGACACCACCACCTACCTCAGTATCAAGAAAGATCCGACAGCCAGACTGGAAAGACAACACAAGAAAACCCTGAAGGACCTCCATGAGAAGAGAGAAATCAACGACATCATCTTCAACCAGCTGAACCCTATCAACTCCCAAGCCCCATACGGAAGAGCCACCATCAAGATCCACAAGAACCCGCCCAAAGCCCGGATCCTAGTCTGCTCAAGAGGTTCAGTTTTCTACAACACCGCCCAGTTCCTCACACGTCTCCTCGCTCCACTTGGCAAAGATGGCAAGTCCTACATCAGCGACTCTTCATCCTTTGTCAACCAGCTGAAAGAATCCAACCCCACAGGCACCATGGTCAGCTACGACGTCGTGGACCTCTTCACCAACATCCCACTAGAAGAAGCCCTGGACATCCTTCGCAGCAAGTTAGCCAACCGGATAGATGACTTGGACACCCAGCTCACCATAGACAGCATCATCAACCTCGCCCGCAGCTGCTTTGACACCTCCTACTTCACATTCAATGGTAAGATATACAAGCAGATCCACGGTCTCCCCATGGGCTCACCTCTTTCTCCTCTCATTACAGAAATCTTCATGACCTCCTTCGAGGAAGCAGCCCTCTCCACAGCTCCGTTCCAGCCCCTCTGTTGGTACCGCAAAGTCGACGACACCTTCACCACCATCGCCTATGACAACGACCCCAATGAGCTCCTCAACCTCAACTTCACCTCAACGACCAACATCCAAGAATCAAGTTCACCATGGAGACTGAGACCAACCAACACCTGCCCTTCCTTGATGTATCCCTCCACACCACAGACGATGGACTTAGAACCTCAGTATACCGCAAGCCGACGCACACCGACCAGTACATCCACTACAACTCCTGCCACCACCCTCAGATCAAGCAAGCTATCATCGCCACCCTTACCAGACGTGCCAAAGCCCTCTGCCACCCCGATGCCCTAAACAATGAACTGGACCACCTCAGAAAGACATTCACCACACTCAACGGGTACCCTCCCCAGCTCGTCACAGCCACCATCAACAAGACCCTTAAGGACCGAGAACCCCGCCCCAAACCTTCTCCATCACCCATCAGAGTAACCATACCCTACTTTGGCCCCATCAGTCATCAAATATCACGCCTCATCAAGACCAAAGCCAGCATCGATGTCACCTTCTCCAGTGGCAAGACCATCAAGACCTACCTAAAAGCCAACGGTAAAGGACCCAGCTGTGAACACCCTAACCCGAGAGGATGCATCTACCAGATCCCTTGCAACTGTGGCGACCTATACATTGGAGAAACGCTGAGACCAATCAACACCAGAATGAAGGAACATGAGACCTCAGTCAGGAAACTCGACCAGAAATCGGCCATCTCTGAACATATTCTCAAGAACCCTGAACACTCAATTCGATGGGAGGACACTAGGATACTATCTACCAACAACAACAACTGGCGCCAAAGGAAACTGCAAGAGGCCATCGAGATCCGGAGACAGAAACCAGCCATCAACCGCGACCAAGGAGTGTACCTACCAAGTGCCTGGGACTTATTGATAAATTAATCTCATCTACCTGTGTACATTCTATCTATGTAATTCATGTATAGCCTATCTACCCGAGTACATACTTGTGTTTGTACATCACCAACCCTCATGTATACATGCTCACCCCCTATCGTGTGTTATGTATATCATCCTATCATGCGTAATGTATCACCATTGGCTTCCATCCTTATCCCCAATCATGTTATGTAAACATATCCAATCAACTGTAATGCATTACCGTTGGCTTCCATCATTGTTATCTTAACTATCGGCTTCCTATCAGTGCTTGTTTATACTAGCTTTCGTTAACTCATTCCACTTGTTACTTTGTTATTGTGTTACCTGTACATATAAATACACCTCTGTATCCCTTTCTCAATCACCTGATGAAGGAGTAAGCATTAACTCCGAAACGTTGTGTTCTCTCATAAAGAAGTTGATATCCATAAAATCTTCATTCTTATGTATCAAAATTGTCACATAAACAGAGAACAAGGCAATGTGTAAACACATTCTCAAGTCCTCTCATTAATCCACACATGCATCATTCGGCGACAGGAAGTGTAACCAGCTTGTTGTGACAACATTCAGGGGAGCCTACCCCAATTTACCGAGTATTACTCCGGGAGATGCCGATAGTTTCCGACAATAAACTGGTTGAAATACTGTTAAGCGCAGCCGATTTGCGCTGAGAACAAACCAAGTCGACGTGTGCAGTGGAGCATGACGAGGCACACGTTCATTAGTACAAATGGTAAGGAAAGCAAGCGAGTGACCAATCCCTGTTATAGAGTATCCCTGCTTAAACCCAACTTCGAAAACGAACGGAGGACATTTACGGCCACGGATGTTCGGAAAGCTTTGGAGACTGAAGTGGCAAGGCAGCATCCCGATGATGCTGCAAAACGTAAGATGGCCAGTGACTATCTTGCACATGGCCAAAAGACTGTCAGTAGGTACTACGCTAAGAAGACTCCCTTACAGGCTGCTAGTGAGTGTGCTTTTGTGCAAGATGTTATCCAACAAGCAGCGGGTACATCAAACGCTGAGGAATCTGCATCGGCGTCAGTTCCAACAGATTCAGGCCCCCCTAAGTAATTGAAGGAATTACAGCAAATTTGAAGGAATTGCATCTCAAATGTAAACAAACGCAGCCCACTCGCGAAACAATTGCAGCGATATCGGTAATTTAGCGGTAATAACAGAAATACATCGGCCCTATCGGAAGCAATGTCGGTAATACTGGAAACACGATCGGCCATCTTCGGAGATTTTTCGGTCGCGAGCGGAAACTCACGCAGCAAAACATGGCGTCGTTGGAAGAAGCGCCCGTCTCGGTGAGATTTGTTTTTAGTTTCTACTATTACATTTTTATACTTATCCATCTTTGACCACCCGTGTTGAATGCATTTAGGTATGAGGTGTTGTCGTGGCAAAAGCTTATGTTTTTAGGAAAAGATAGTCACTCTAGGAGAGTGTCACAAGTCATGCCCCTGTAGTTTGTTTATATCTGAACATCGAAGTCGTGCCGATGATTACGAACGTGCGCCAGATATAACATCATTTTTTTGTAAAATGTGTTTAAATTTGTAAATTGCACTTCGTAGCAAGAAAAATTATGGCTCATAAACTTCTTCATGGCGCACGTTCATGATGTTCGTAATCATCGGCACGACTTCGATGTTCAGATGTAAACAACCTCCAGGGGCATGACTTGTGACACTCTTCTGCAGTGACAATCTTTTCCTAAAAACATAAGCTATTGCCCCGACAACACCTCATACCTAAACGCATTCAACGCGGGTGGTCAAAGATTGATAAGTATGAAAATGTAATAGTAGGAACTAAAAACAAATCTCACCGAGACGGGTGTTTCTTCCAACGACGCCATGTTTTGCTGCGTGAGTTTCCGCTCGCGACCGAAAAATCTCCGAAGATGGCCGATCGTGTTTCCAGTATTACCGACATTGCTTCCGATAGGGCCGATGTGTTTCTGTTATTACCGCTAAACTACCGATATCGCTGCAATTGTTTCGCGAGTGGGCTGTGTTTGTTTACATTTGAGATGCAATTCCTTCAAATTTGCTGTAATTCCTTCAATTACTTAGGGGGGCTGAGATTCCTCCAGCCAGCTCCAGCCCCAGCCCCAACACCTTGAAGGTAGGGGGAAGGGAAAAGGGAAAAGCAAAGGAAAAGGCAAGCTCATAAAGCCCAAAAGGTGAGAAACAAGTAGATGAAAGTGAAAGTAGACCGGAAAGTTGATAAAGCCAAAACCGTAGGATAGAAGTAGTAGGTTATAACCTGTAATTCCATAACCTTATGTCAGTTTCGACCCATTAGGTTTATACAGCAGTAGTAAAGGGGTTCGCTGTTCGAACTTGCTGTTGTGGGAATGGTGCAGGAAAAGCCACATGACACTAGACCAGAGAGTAGATCAAACCAAAACCGTAGTTTAGAAGTAGTAGGTTATAGCCTGTAATTCCATAACCTAATGTCAGTTTCGACCCATTAGGTTTATACAGCAGTAGTAAAGGGGTTCGCTGTTCGAACTTGCTGTTGTGGGAATGGTGCAGGAAAAGCCACATGACACTAGACCAGAGAGTAGATCAAACCAAAACCGTAGTTTAGAAGTAGTAGGTTATAGCCTGTAATTCCATAACCTAATGTCAGTTTCGACCCATTAGGTTTATACAGCAGTAGTAAAGGGGTTCGCTGTTCGAACTTGCTGTTGTGGGAATGGTGCAGGAGAAGAAAAATGGCACTCTTAAATGAGCAACCTCCACGTGGTGAGTGCTGGTTAACACAAATAGCTCATAATGTATTTGGTTCAGTTATACAATTCTTTATGTATCTAATGTGTTATGTCTTTTTCAGCTATATTTTTCTATATCCGTTCTGCGCTATATAAGTCATTTCAAATGCAATGCATTTAAAACGATGTTTCGTTCATGTGGTTCCGCAAAAGTCTATTTCATGATATATTTGGTTCAAACATACAATTCCTTATATATCTAACATAGTATATCTTTTTCAGCTATATTTTCTTTCTAGCAAAGATGCTAGGTCCGTAGGTCATGCTGCTTGTCCGTTCCGTCGCAACGGCGCCGGTAGCGGAAGTAGACTTTCGTTCTAATTTTGTTATCCCTCATTGGATTTCTAATATCTATGATTCATTTGAAAGGTCTTTTCATGGGGTTTCTGGCGATGCATAACATGCACGTCTGCAATGCTGATGCGACTTTCCGTATCTTATATTCATTAGAAAGAGCATTTCAATTCGCTTCTGGTGGTGTATAGCATGTGCATGTGCGACGTTGAGCAAAGATGCTAGGCATGTCCGTAGGTAATGCCGCTTGTCCGTTCCGTCGCAGCGGCGCCGGTAGCGGAAGTAGACTTTCGTTCTAATTTCGTTATCCCTCATTGGATTTCTAATATCTATGATTCATTTGAAAGGTCTTTCCATGGGGTTTCTGGTGATGTATAACATGCACATCTGCAATGTTGTGCATAGCTGTCCGCATGTAATGCCGCATGTTAGTTCCGTCGCAACGGCGCCGTTAGCGGAAGTAGATTTTCGTCCTAATAACGTTATCCCTCATTGGATTTCTAATATCTGTGATTCATTTGAAAGGTCTTTTCATGGGGTTTCTGGCGATGCATAACATGCACGTCTGCAATGCTGTACACAGCTGCAACCGTCTGCATGTAGTGCCGCTTTTCTATCCGGCTTGACTTCCGCCGCCGACTCATGTCGACCCCGCCAATAACCCCTTATAATATCTCTCTCCTTTCGAAGATCCCTAACATCTATAGTGCATGTGAAAGCCCATGCAAAAGGGCTTCAAGACGATGTACGACATGCCCATGTGCACTGGCATGTCAAGCTACATACGTCTGCGTGTCATGCCGCGTGTCCCGTGCGTCGCCAACACCATCAGTGCGTTATTTCTTGGTTAATCATGTGTACATGTCTGATGCGACTTTCAGTATCTTATATTCATTAGAAAGAGCATTTCAATTCGCTTCTGGTGGTGTATGGCATGTGCATGTGCGACGTTGAGCAAAGATGCTAGGCATGTTCGTAGGTAATGCCGCTTGTCCGCTCCGTCGCAACGGCGCCGGTAGCGGAAGTAGACTTTCGTCCTAATTTCGTTATCCCTCATTGGATTTCTAATATCTATGATTCATTTGAAAGGTCTTTCCATGGGGTTTCTGGTGATGTATAACATGCACGTCTGCAATGTTGTGTATAGCTGTCCGTATGTAATGCCGCATGCTATTTCCGTTTCAACGGATCGGTAATCGGAAGTTGATAATTTTTATATCGTTTTCTCGTTCCTAAATGTCCATAATGCATATGAATGCCCTTTCAAATCTGCTTCTAACGACGTATCACATGTACATATACAATGCTTTTTGGAGAGGCTACACACGTCCGTATATACCGCCGCTTTTCGCGTCTGCGGCCTTTCAATGGCGCATTTGCTCTCATGTTGCCTTTTTGCGTCTTTTTTTGCTTCTAACTGCAGCACTCTAGTCTGTAGCATACATTTTTTGGTATCATTAGAAAGCTCTTCTGGTGACGGCAACAATGGTGTAAACAGATTTCATCTATTCTGAAAATTGTAAAGTATATTGCACAATTTGTTAGAAAAAATAGTCGTTTTTTACTGTACATTTTTAAAAAATACTATGTAACTTCTTTTCTAAAAGTCAGATGTCAAATTGGATGGTATTGCCAGAAAGCCCATTTAATGGCGGAGGTACATGCAAAATTTCGTTGCTCTATCTTTACAAATAAAGTAAATCTAAACTTTTTAAAATGTGTACTATTGTCAGGTGAAAGTTTAACTAGCCAACGTATTTACGTACTTTTCTACACAAGGGGAACCCGAGCCAGCTTGGCCACTGCTCGGAAAATGCCTACGTTCCCCGGGCACGAACGTAGACGGGACGGGAACGGAACGGCGATGCGGAAATTGCGACGCTGCCCTCTACGTCTGCCCACGGAGGTTGGAAAGTATCAAGGTTGTGCATAGGGGATAATTCCGACCTCCACCATGATCAAGCACTTGGTTGACGTGGTTAGCGTGAGTAACGGCGCGCGACGTTGTTCATACTATTCATCATTCGTTCTGCCGAAGACGCTCGATCTATAAGCGGCCATGGTGTAGCAAAACCGAAACCTTTCGAGTCTTGACAGGGGGCTCAATGGCGAGTTTGCGAGAAGCAGAACGATATGCTGGTGTTGCATAGGAGGCGAGGGGACGATCCCGAGAGGAGAGGCGATGATGGTGACAGGGTAGCTGGCGCAGCGAACCGGTTCGAGTCTCGATTCGCCCGCGAGCAAGTGCATACGCCGGTGATTTTACCTAGAAGCAGGCGATGTCTCAGCCACGAAGCAGGCAAAACACTGGTGTTGCACAGAGGTTGAGGGGGCGACCTCGAGAGGAGAGGCGATGATGGTAAAACGGTAGCTGGCGCAGGCAAACCCGTTCGAGTCTTGATTTGCCCGTGAGCAAGTGTAGACTCTGCTGACTTTTGCCTAGAGATGGGTGATAGTGTCGGAAGCAGAGCGACATGCTGGTGTTGCATAGCAGGCGAGGGGACGATCCCGAGAGGAGAGGCGATGATGGTGACAGGGTAGCTGGCGCAGGCACACCCGTTCGAGTCTTGACAGGAGACTCTAGGTCGATTTGGTGGTAATTGTTCATGATTTGCCGTGTCAAATCTTTGCGATTCCCTAAGGTGTGGCATATGGGAAATGAGCGGTCTATTGCTGTAGTGTCTACAGCTACGTGAGACATCTACTTGATGGGTAGATGCGACGGCATGACATGCCAGACGGACATTGACGTTTTGTTATGCACGTTGATGTAAAGCGTAGTGTGTGTTGTTCACATGTAGCAGCTCAACTGCCAACAGTACTTGAAGAACCACGACCTCCTTCCTACGTCGACTCAAGTGTGCCTTCACAGCAATCAGACTTTGGAATAAAAGTTGTATCCTTCCAGGTTTCATGATTTGTATGATACATTTGTGTTAACATATTTGAGGTATCTGTCCATTATGTACGGCAATTGTATGGCTATTCAATAATTCGTGAGCTATGGTTATCATGGTGCATGCTAAATTAAAAGAACAACCTAACGCTGTTCCCTTCTAATCCAAACCATTAACCTCCAATCAAAGTAACATAAAATTAAAACGGAAAGTCCACGTCCTTCTCTCTACACTAAATCACTAACCCATTCCGAATTAACCTAAATGACATAACCTTAAAGCTAAAATCATCAATACCGACAATGTTAAAACTAAACCGCTAACCCAAACCTAAATGACATAAATTTAAAGCTAAAACCATGAATACCGCGGTGCGTATAACTGAATAATAAACACTGACAATGACAGAACGTAAAACTGGAGATAAATGCCAAACTAAAAGGACAAAAGTAACACCGCCTAAAACACTTAACCCCAAACCAAAAACATTAAATTAACGTGAAAAAATTACCAAGAGAGAGAGAAGGTGACTACGAAACTCAAACATTACCAACTCAAAACAAAAACACCTAACACCACTAATAAAAACTAAAAGCGCGAAATAAACAAAGTAGGTGGAAAAGGGTAGATGATGTAACCCTTGACCCAAGTGAAATGGTATATTTGCATCAAGGTCTACAAAGTCAGTCGGTCGGCCGAGGCATTGATAATATGTTACCGGGTGAAGGTGCCATATTTTCAATGCCTACAAACTGGCCCGGAAAAATTGTCTTTAATTCCAGCTGGTGTGATGCTTAATACCGGGTTTCCATGTTTGCCGATAGTTTGATGTTGCATGGAAATGTAGCCTTGGCATGGTCTTTAATTCCAGCTGGTGTGATGCTTAATACCGGGTTTCCATGTTTGCCGATAGTTTGATGTTGTATGGAAGTTGTTTGATGTTGTATGGAAATGTAGCCTTGGCATTGTCTTTAATTCCAGCTGGTGTGATGCTTAGTACCGGGTTTCCATGTTTGCCGATAGTTTGATGTTGCAAGGAAATGTAGCCTTGGTGTTGTCTTTAGTTCCAGCTGGTGTGATCCGCACTCCCGATAGTTTGATGTTGTATGGAAGTTGTTTGATGTTGTATGGAAATGTAGCCTTGGTATTGTCTTTAATTCCAGCTGGAGAGAAAGCGAAGACACTGCCTTTGTGATTCTTAGTGTTACTACAGGTCACCCTCACACAAGACAAACACAATCACATCACATCACTACATTGTCTGGAATTGTGCCGTGACTGGTGTCATGTTTGCAGAAGAGCTTGTCGGGGTGGGACACACAAGCTTGGCTCTGATGCTTTGATGGTAATGCCTAATCCGTGAGTTTCTGAGTGAGACATGGAAGCCAACCAAAGTGGCGGCAATTACGACTGAAAACACCAATCATTGACTCGTTGTTTTATCCCATAACTGAACGAGATGAGTGAGTCGTGTCAGGCTTAAGCTAACAACAGGTCTTAATCCATGAACGATTGATCCCGTGAGTTCAATGCAGAGCTCGGTACAAACACTTATCAATGACCCAGGCTATATATACTTAGCAGTCAGATACGAGCATCACGGCACTTGTGCTGATATTATTTGACACAACTCATTGTCAGAAATCGTTCTTGAAGACTAACTTCATTCAAGTCATGGCCTGCGCACTTTTTGAAGCTCCTGTTTCAAAGCCACTGCACTTTGCCATCCTGGGGCATAGTTTCGTGCGGCGACTTGTTCAAGTCTTGTACAAGCGGAAGGTGGAGGAGGCGAACCGGCGCTTGAAGAAGATGTTGCGACGACGCCTGGATGCCACCCTTTGGGAACACAGCCAGCACATGAGGATGGGACCTGCGCTGCTAGCCAAGGATGGCGTACACCTGACACCAAAAGCTAATGGGCAGTTCTGGCTTTCAATTCGTAAGTGTATGTGTAGGTATGTTTACTCACTCACTCACTCACTCACTCGCGTGATATCAAATAAGCTGTTTTGCATCCCGCCGCACGCACAGGCTTTGGCTTTGGGTGGCTTTAAGGGTGGGAAAACATAACGGCAGCCACACGTGTCGCACATGACGCGAAAGTCAAGACACAGGGCTTCCGACCCATGTCGAAGACAAAACCCTGGGGTCGATGTACGAAACATGACAAGTGCCTACAGCGTGAAAAAACTGCCATAAATCGGGATAAATCGGGCTTAAAAGCGCCCCGGCGTCGAACCCGGTAAAGATTTGTCACTTCTGATGTTACCACCAGATAGCCCTGGGGACCAGCTTTACGTCGATGTGAAACCTGTCAATAGGATGTGAATATTCAACGTTCGAGTGACGTTTAAAAGATGCTCTCCGAGTAAGGCTTTTGTCTTGGTAAAATTACAGGTCTATAACAGATGGGAAAATGGGCGTGGACGCCCAACCAGGCACCCCATGTCGACCCCGTGATAACCCCAGGTGCTTCATGCACGTGGCCGAAGTTTCATGTATGATATGTGTGCTTTCTCCCGGGATGGGACAATTAGTGAACGCAGGATGCATAGATCAAACCCTGGTGATATCAAATCTGAGCTGTTTTGGCCCCCGTTACGCGCACGGGGCTTAGCTTTGGGTGGCTTTAAGGGTGGGAAAACATGACTGCACCCGCATGTGTCGCACATGACGTGAAAGCCAAGACACAGGGCTTCCGATCCAGAGTCAAATCAACACCCTGGGGTCGATGTACGAAACATGACAAGTACCCGCAGCGTGAAAAGCTGCCCAAATTCGAGTTACATCGGACTTAAAAGCGTCCCGACGTCAAACCTGTCGACAACAGGTCATTTCTGATGACACCGCCAGATAGCCCTGGAAACCAGCTTTACGTCGATGTGCAACATAGGAATGGGCCGTGCATGGTCAGCGCCGAGGCAGCCGTTAAGTGACGGCACCCTACGTCTCTTGCTCCCTGATATAGGCCGTTGTGGTAGTGCACAAGAAACTTTCTGAGTGTACGAATGGCATTAAGTGTGCTAACTGTGATGGAGACCACTTAGCCTCATCTATATCCTGTCCTTTTTATGAACGCGAGACAAAAATTCAACATATCAAACACACTAACAATATCTCGTATTCTTCTGCAAGAAAGTTGGTACCCCTTTCTACCACTTCGTCAAATTTATACTCAAATGCAGTCTCTTCTCGAGCTCTTGTTTCCAGACCTCCTATGACATCAAAATCATGTCAAACATCCTTATCTTGGGTCAATCAACAAGTCATAATCAGTGACACTTTTCAGACTTCTCAGGTTCTGATTGATGTATCTACATCAACTTCTCAGACAGAGGGTTAGCATTACTGCCGTCGGTAGATTTGTCTTCCGCAGCACAATGTACCGCAGAGGAGAGATCACAGAGTCAGAGTAAATCTTCAAAAAATGGCAAAAGGGAAAAGAAACAATCCAAAAGGACAAGAACCATCCAGCATTTGGAGGTGCCTTCCCCAGAGTCTTCCCCTATCACGGTTCACAACCAATTTGAACCTTTAGAGATAGAGGTCAATCCGTCACTCCCAGTTAGTGGAGCTAGACCCCACTCCAAATCACGAACTCCAATTGAACCTCCATGAGCCGCTCAACTAACATCATCCAGTGGAATTGTAGAGGACTAAGGCACAATTTAAATGATTTACAGTTACTGATACATGACTTCAAACCATCGGCATTTTGCTTGCAAGAAACCTATTTTAGAGACACTGACCTTATGGATATAAGGCAATATGATTCTTATAATTATTTTTCTCCTCCAGGACCTAGAGCTACAGGGGGTTCTTCAATTTTGGTGAGGCAGGGTGTTATACATAGCCCTGTCCCCCTGAATACACCACTTCAAGCTGTTGCTGTCAGGCTGACTTTGAATATTGTTTTCACTTTGTGCTCAATTTATGTATCACCGTCTTTTACTCTACAACAAACAGATATTCAGGCTCTTTATGACCAGCTCCCTAAGCCATGTATCATTATGGGTGACTTTAACGGCCATAATCCACTTTGGGGTAGTTCTGATACAAACAGAAATGGGAGGATATTAGAAGACTTTCTTTCAAACAATGAACTATGTCTATTCAACAATAATTCGAAAACGTACTTACATCCTGGTACAGGTACATATTCTTCTCTTGATTTGTCACTCACTGAAGCAGATCTCTTAAATGAATTCAAATGGTCAGTTCACAATGATTTGTGTGGCAGTGATCATTTTCCGACCATTCTTCAGGCAATAGCTCCAGGTGATATCCCTCCATCCTCAAGATGGAACTTCAGTAAAGCTAACTGGCCTTTGTTCAAACTACTTTGCAAGGACAAATTAATTCCTGATCGTTTTATTGATGTTCCTGATTCAGTCCAATTATTCTCTGATGAGCTCAACAAAATAGCCGATGAATGTATTCCTAAGTCCTCTATAAATCCACACATACGTAAACCATGGTTTACTAATGAATGTAAACAAGCTAGGAAACCACGGAAAAAAGCTGAACATTATTTCCGCCGCCACCCAGTGGTGCATAATTTAAATAAATATAAAGTGTTAAATGCTAAAGCAAGACGCACATTTAAGCAAAACAAACACCAGTCTTGGCAAAAATATGTTTCAAAAATAAATTCGCGAACGCCGATGCCCAAGGTATGGAACGTGATCCAGAGAATAAAAGGTAAAGGTACCAAATCAACCATACATCATCTCAAAACTGGGGATCAGTTGTTAACAGATAAATCTGATATTGCAAACAAACTGGGAGAAACTCCTCCTCGTCTAATTATGTTCCCAAATTTCAAAAATATCAAAAACAGCAGGAAAAGAACAAAATCAATTTTCATTCAGATAATGGGGAAGATTATAATGAAATATTTTCTATTCATGAGCTTCATACTGCTCTTGAACAATCTCACGATACTGCTACAGGAGCTGATAACATTCATTATCAACTCCTGAAACACTTACCTGAATCCTGTTTAGAGACACTATTGAATATTTTTGATGATATTTGGACATCTCGTAAATTTCCTCCATCCTGGCGTAATGCCATTATTGCACCCATACCTAAACCTGGTCGTGACCATACAGATCCCTCTAATTATAGGCCTATTTCCTTGACTAGCTGCGTTTGCAAAACCATGGAACATGTGGTCAATAACCGACTAACTTGGTACTTAGAGTCTAATAATTTAAGCACAAATATACAATGTGGTTTTCGTGAAAATCGCAGTACCATAGATCATTTAATTCGATTGGAATCATTCGTTAAGAACGCCATCATTAACAAGCAGCATGCAGTGTCAATCGTTTTTGATTTAGAAAAAGCTTATGATACGACATGGAAGCATGGCATTTTAAAAGATTTACATGATTTTGGTTTACGGGGTCGTTTGCTTCAATTTATATCCGAGTTTTTAACTGACAGACAATTTCAGGTACGCGTGGATTCTACCCTGTCTGATCATTATACTCAGGACCAGGGCGTCCCACAAGGCAGCATTTTGTCTGTCACACTCTTTAGTATTAAACCAGTCTATCAAAGCTTTTAAATGATTCAATTGATGGATCACTCTTTGTGGATGATTTTAATATTTCTTGTCGTGGAAAAAATATGCATACTATTGAACGACAACTGCAGTTATGTTTAAATAAAATAGATAAATGGTGTCTCGAAAACGGCTTTAGATTTTCTAAATCCAAAACTAATTGTATACATTTTTGCCGCAAATACAAACCACATAGAGACCCTGAAATATTTTTAAATGACACTCCCATCAAAGTTGTAAAGGAGGCAAAGTTCTTGGGTATACTTTTGACTCCCATTTAACTTTTCTTCCACACATTAAATACCTCAAAAATAAATGCTTGAAGGCACTAGATCTATTAAAAGTTGTTTCCAGTTCCACCCCGTGAAGGTCCCGGGGTAGAATAGGCCTTCAACAACCCATGCTTGCCATAAATGGCGACTATGCTTGTCGTAAGAGGCGACTAACGGGATCGGGTGGTCAGGCTCGCTGACTTGGTTGGCACATGTCATCGGTTCCCAATTGCGCAGATCGATGCTCATGTTGCTGATCACTTGATTGTCAGGTCCAGACTCGATTATTTACAGACCGCCGCCATATAGCTGTAATATTGCTGAGTGCGGCGTAAAACTAAACTCACTCACTCACTGTTTCCAGTTCCAAGTGGGGAGGGGATCAATCTACCCTCCTACACCTGTATCGATCACTGGTTCGCTCGAAACTTGATTACGGCTCCATTGTGTATGGTGGAGCCTGCAAAAGCAACCTAAACATATTAGATTCAGTCCATCATCAAGTTCTAACACTCTGTCTTGGCTCCTTTCGAACTTCACCTGTTGACAGCCTGTATGTCGAGGCTGATAACGAATAAGTCAAATCCTGCATATAACTGTGTCTTCAATCCTCTGTATGAGGATTTATACAATAAGAAATCTTCTCTTGTTCCGCCTCTTGGTTTAAGAATGAAACCACTTATTTTTGCTGCCGGCATTGAGCTGGATAATATAGCTCCTTCCTGTCTTCTTTCTTCTCCTCCTTGGCAATTGGTTAGGCCACAACATCCACTTTTAATTGAAATTATTGAATTGCATAATGAACTTGCTACTGGCCAATACGACATCGTCTTTTGTTGGTTACCCAGCCACGTTGGCATTTCTGGTAACACAATGGCTGATCTTGCTGCCAAGGCAGCACTCAACAAATCTGTGACACCACTTCTTATTCCTTACACTGATTATAAAGCTACCATTCGATCGTATATCCGTGATCTGATGCAGGAGAAGTGGGACACCCAAGTGGGCATAAATAAATTACATGCAATAAAACCTTCTGTTGGTTATACCTACTTGGGTTGTCAGTCCAGATTTGAAGAGGTCATCATGCGGCGATGTCGTATTGGCCACACGAGATATACTCATGAATACCTATTGAAAGGTGAGGATCCTCCGTTCTGCATCCCTTGTGATGAAATAATCACGGTCAAGCATGTCTTGCTTGACTGTGTCGAATATTCCATCACAAGGGATACCTATTTCAAATCACGAACAATGAAGGATCTTTTTAATAATATAAGTTCTCATTTAATCATTCAATTTTTAAAAGAATTAGATTTGTTAAATGACTTGTAAATATGTTAGTACTGGAAGTTTAAATTCGTAACTGTGCTTGTTAGTGGCTGTCTCCTCGAGGGGGGATAAAGTACTGTAAAATTATTGTCCTCCTGAGAGGGTACGTAAGTCCACAAACATTCAAAGTCATTTCAAACTGTCCATATTTTTAATCGTAGAATATGTGTCTATATATATGGCTAGATTTCCTAAATTGCTAACAACTGAAGGGATGATGTAAATCCAGCTAGGGTCCATGCAGGAAGCAAATGTACAGTAAGTCCCAATGGTCCCTAGTATGGTGCTCTACCTTCAGATGTTGGTGATATATAGCCCGTATTTTATGTTGTATTGTCCAAATAGTGATATTAGTTTTAACCTTCTACATTAGTTTTAAATGATAACTGTGATATTCTAGTTATTTTACTGTCCTTTGACGACAGGTTTTTATAGTATATGCACATTTCATTTCAATATCGAACATGTTCTCGTCACGATATGGCTGGAATATTGCCGATGTGACGTTAACTACGAACTCACTCACTCACTCTTGTGTCTCCATGGCGACTGTGACTCCATGGTTCTTGTTACTACGTGATTATTGTAATTGGTTACTTTTGTCCAATAACATTCACACTTAATGTCTTGTCACGCACAAAATGAAACAGGTCATTTGTGAGGGCACTTTCTCACATCAACCAGAGATCAGGGTTTGTTTACGTAAGCACAATGTGTGAGTTCAATGCAGCATCAGATAATACTTGAGAATAAGACATAAATAGGTAACGCTAAAATAATCAACTAGATTGTGTATGAAAACATATTCCATTGGGCATTTACATAGTGAAACGGCGGTTTGGCAAAGTCTCATCCAAACCAAATTCCATAGGACATAATGCCTGCATACTAAGGGTAAAAATCCCAACTTAAGGCAATGCCTTAACCAAGCAACTGTTGTCAGTCCAGGCTTCATCTGTCAAGGTCAAATGCGTACAACGAAGTTGAAATACAACAATTTTCAGTTAGTGACCCCCACAAGTTCGCCACAACCGTTGTAGCCCGCACGTTCCATCGTATACCACTAATTATATGTCTACTTATCACAGTGACGCATTCCATAGTAATGGTCATCGTCAACGCGTCTGTTACTCTCGACTACATCCAAGTATCGAGTGTTGGCCAGGTAACACTTCTTGGTTGATATCATGAAATCAAACGCCACACAGTCTGTGTGCTGGAGACAGGCCCCCTTGCACTCGTCCAGTGTAAAGTCACTGTGGATGTTAAGGGTTTCACCTAAATCATAAGGTCCAAAGTAGATTTCTAGTCCAGATCCAAGCGACGCGCATTCTGAAACCAACAGTGGCGCACATCATATATGTCATCGACATTTAGCAGCTGGTTGAGTATACGTTAATGGTACAAGATCTACAATAAATAAAAAAACTTTTAACGTAAACTGCGAGCGAAAGTACTACACACTTCAGATTGGTTTCAAACTACACAACTGACGCTTGAATCAAACACACTATCGAATTTATGTTTCTGGTTTCAGTTTGAGGCTCTTTGAATCATTAGAATGAAGATTTTATGGATATCAACTTCTTTATGAGAGAACACAACGTTTCGGAGTTAATGCTTACTCCTTCATCAGGTGATTGAGAAAGGGATACAGAGGTGTATTTATATGTACAGGTAAAACAATAACAAAGTAACAAGTGGAATGAGTTAACGAAAGCTAGTATAAACAAGCACTGATAGGAAGCCGATAGTTAAGATAACAATGATGGAAGCCAACGGTAATGCATTACAGTTGATTGGATATGTTTACATAACATGATTGGGGATAAGGATGGAAGCCAATGGTGATACATTACGCATGATAGGATGATGTACATAACACACGATAGGGGGTGAGCATGTATACATGAGGGTTGGTGATGTACAAACACAAGTATGTACTCGGGTAGATAGGCTATACATGAATTACATAGATAGAATGTACACAGGTAGATGAGATTAATTTATCAATAAGTCCCAGGCACTTGGTAGGTACACTCCTTGGTCGCGGTTGATGGCTGGTTTCTGTCTCCGGATCTCGATGGCCTCTTGCAGTTTCCTTTGGCGCCAGTTGTTGTTGTTGGTAGATAGTATCCTAGTGTCCTCCCATCGAATTGAGTGTTCAGGGTTCTTGAGAATATGTTCAGAGATGGCCGATTTCTGGTCGAGTTTCCTGACTGAGGTCTGATGTTCCTTCATTCTGGTGTTGATTGGTCTCAGCGTTTCTCCAATGTATAGGTCGCCACAGTTGCAAGGGATCTGGTAGATGCATCCTCTCGGGTTAGGGTGTTCACAGCTGGGTCCTTTACCGTTGGCTTTTAGGTAGGTCTTGATGGTCTTGCCACTGGAGAAGGTGACATCGATGCTGGCTTTGGTCTTGATGAGGCGTGATATTTGATGACTGATGGGGCCAAAGTAGGGTATGGTTACTCTGATGGGTGATGGAGAAGGTTTGGGGCGGGGTTCTCGGTCCTTAAGGGTCTTGTTGATGGTGGCTGTGACGAGCTGGGGAGGGTACCCGTTGAGTGTGGTGAATGTCTTTCTGAGGTGGTCCAGTTCATTGTTTAGGGCATCGGGGTGGCAGAGGGCTTTGGCACGTCTGGTAAGGGTGGCGATGATAGCTTGCTTGATCTGAGGGTGGTGGCAGGAGTTGTAGTGGATGTACTGGTCGGTGTGCGTCGGCTTGCGGTATACTGAGGTTCTAAGTCCATCGTCTGTGGTGTGGAGGGATACATCAAGGAAGGGCAGGTGTTGGTTGGTCTCAGTCTCCATGGTGAACTTGATTCTTGGATGTTGGTCGTTGAGGTGAAGTTGAGGTTGAGGAGCTCATTGGGGTCGTTGTCATAGGCGATGGTGGTGAAGGTGTCGTCGACTTTGCGGTACCAACAGAGGGGCTGGAACGGAGCTGTGGAGAGGGCTGCACTACCCTACTTTGGCCCCATCAGTCATCAAATATCACGCCTCATCAAGACCAAAGCCAGCATCGATGTCACCTTCTCCAGTGGCAAGACCATCAAGACCTACCTAAAAGCCAACGGTAAAGGACCCAGCTGTGAACACCCTAACCCGAGAGGATGCATCTACCAGATCCCTTGCAACTGTGGCGACCTATACATTGGAGAAACGCTGAGACCAATCAACACCAGAATGAAGGAACATCAGACCTCAGTCAGGAAACTCGACCAGAAATCGGCCATCTCTGAACATATTCTCAAGAACCCTGAACACTCAATTCGATGGGAGGACACTAGGATACTATCTACCAACAACAACAACTGGCGCCAAAGGAAACTGCAAGAGGCCATCGAGATCCGGAGACAGAAACCAGCCATCAACCGCGACCAAGGAGTGTACCTACCAAGTGCCTGGGACTTATTGATAAATTAATCTCATCTACCTGTGTACATTCTATCTATGTAATTCATGTATAGCCTATCTACCCGAGTACATACTTGTGTTTGTACATCACCAACCCTCATGTATACATGCTCACCCCCTATCGTGTGTTATGTACATCATCCTATCATGCGTAATGTATCACCATTGGCTTCCATCCTTATCCCCAATCATGTTATGTAAACATATCCAATCAACTGTAATGCATTACCGTTGGCTTCCATCATTGTTATCTTAACTATCGGCTTCCTATCAGTGCTTGTTTATACTAGCTTTCGTTAACTCATTCCACTTGTTACTTTGTTATTGTTTTACCTGTACATATAAATACACCTCTGTATCCCTTTCTCAATCACCTGATGAAGGAGTAAGCATTAACTCCGAAACGTTGTGTTCTCTCATAAAGAAGTTGATATCCATAAAATCTTCATTCTTATGTATTTACACTTCTAAATGACATTCAAAGACTTCTTTGAATCATTGTTGTCTCCGTGTTCGTGCTTGACAGGTATTTTTAGAAATGACACCCTCAGGGAACCTAAAAAAAATACTGATTTGTCTACATGGTAGCAATGCTCGCGCAGCGTGCAGTATGCATATCAGCACTATATTAGACCACCTGTAATCAAATTCCCCGATGGTTGTTTATCTAAAGACCCGTGAAGACACGGCTTAGAATTGATCTTCATTTTCCCATGTGGCTGACAAGATCGGGTGGTCAGGGTCGCTGACTTGGTAAACACATGTCATCGTATCACATGGTTGACGCAAGATCAACACTAGCAGGGATCGGCTGTCAAGTTCGATCCATATGTGCATTTGAGCTGCGTTGTTCAGTGTATAGCGACATCTGCACTTCATCTAAACAACGTCTTCATCATTGTATGATGTCTGTCACAACGTTGGTGCGGGGTCTGCACAATGACGATACGATGTCTGCCACATCGTGATCACCGGTGTATTTTGGAGTGATTGGTATACCATCTATTAAGCATGATACTAATAAAGTTGAAATATTAATTTTAAGAGGAATATTGCCTGAACTTCAATAAAACCAATTTTAACCACTTCATGTGACATTATAGTGGGTATTGTTTAAACACCCATCAGTCCTGGATTAGATAAGGGTAATCTTTTAAACAATCATAAACTATAAACTATAAATCACAAACGCAAACTATAAATCACAATAGAAGTCGTAGATACTCCGGCTAGGATCGCAAATTTAGCGGGATAAAACTCGGTAGCATCACTTTATAAAGAGGTAAAAAATTGCCACTATCCTGGAGGTCATACGTTCTGAGGTTAAAGGTCACTACCATAACGGAGGTTTCAAGGTATTACCATGTAAAAGGTCATCGGTCATAGGTTACTACCATCCGGGCGGTTACCAGTTTCTACCATAACGGGGATTACAGCTACTACCATCCCATATGTAACAATGTATTATAATTTCAGAGGTCACTATCTGCCTCTACGGTCATGAGATGAGAAATCATGGAATGAAGGACATATCTACATTCTACACAGTAGTATATACAATGAGATCACAACAAGATAAAGTGCCGTGTGTGGTTACATGTTGCCCTGTACGGTTACAATTTGCTGTTGTATGTTGTTCTGTTGTTACATGTTGTTTGTTGCATGTTATCAAATATTGTTGGATATTGTTGCATTGTGTCATATAATACATGTTGTCTTCTGTTTTGGACTATTTTTCTGTGTGCTGGACTATATTTTATGTAATAGGTGTAGTGGTTGAATTTTCTAAAATATCCATTTTTTCACCGTTTTCGTTTAAATTTGAAATATATGTTAATGATAACATATAAAAATAGTATGCAATTGTAAAAGTCTAGATATTTATTTTTTGAAAAATATTGTCCAAACAGAGATTCGAACCTCAGTGTGATGAACTTCATTTTGTCTTATGTATGTTGGACTCGTTTTGTGTTTTGAATGTTTTGCATGTAGTTGCGTATTGTCGTATGTTGCAGTATGTTGCCGAATACAAAGAATGGAGGACAAAAAATAGTCGAAATTATGGCGTCCCTAAAATGGCGGTAAGTACAGGGGCAGTATTGGGCTAAAAGGGCTTTGCAGGTAGGTGATCCAGAACTCTCATTGTATTTACTACTTACACTTACCTCGTTCACATGTGTTTTGTCCGGGGGTAAAGGCAAACCCTAGCTCACACCGACAGTATCCACCAGGAGCACAATCGGCATTGGCGAAATTACATTGCACTGTTTGACTACATCCGCTTCCGTAGTTACCGTTGGCTGTAAACGAGAAATGACAAGATTTCCATGAGTGAATTTAAACTCTGTATCGAGAACGGTATTCATTCACCAGCTACACACAGGCATTCCCTTCATACTATAACCTGGGACATGAATCAGCTCCATGAATGCACGCCTCTCATATTATAACCTGAGGCAATGACCAGTTTGAAGCACTGCACGTCCTTCATATTATGACCTGGGACATTCACTTGCTTCATGTATTTACGTCCTTCATATTATGACCTGATGCATTCGCTAGCTTCATTCATTCACGTCCTTCATATTATAACCTGGATTAGTCAACCTTATCTTCATGACATAGCCTGGTGTATGATATTTATTAGCTCCAACCCACTGTACCTACACACTTGTCAACCGCCCCTTCATGATATAGCCTGATCATGACATTCACTAGCTCCAACCTAGCTGTGAGCAATAGTCTAACAGGTCCAACCTTTCACAAATGTTGATGTTAATTCTTGCTCATGGAACAGTCTTTTTTCCCGCGATTTCCAAGCGAATTATGCGATTCCTGTCCAGAAGTTGTTGAATCCAATCCACCAACCGAATTACCGATGCTGCGAACCTAATCAAACGGCAGAGGTTCTAACATGAAACCCCAGGAGGTTGCATAGACAAGCGTGTATTAAACTTACCTCTGTCTGTGATATACGTCTTGACGCCAGAAGCTGGTGTTTGTTGAAATGTTCCTTCCACCTCGAGGCTGACCGTGTACCCAAGACAACTGTCACCCACTTCGTCCACCTGGACACTCACACAGTGAGGGTCACCCCAGCACTCAGCCAGACACACCCCAGTGGAGAACAGAGGGTGACTCCATGTCTTCAACTCCTCCACGGTGACGTCGTTCATAGACACCACATGCACATTGTTCAGCCAGACACAAGCTGGTGCCTCTACGTTACTCAAAATGAGAGAGGCTACCCAAAGTACCAGAAGTAAAACAGAAGCCGACATGACTCTACGGACTGGCAACCGTGAACAGAGGCTTTGAACAAGTTCTGCTACTTTACAGAAACTAAACCTTCGTTTTGTCTCTTGCAAAGCTACAAAGAAATGAGACACATTGAAGTGTGTTAAATACATCTAGCTGGTTTCATGCTTGCAACAAGGCAAACTGCGTTACATAAATTGTGCTTCCAGTTTGCGTCTTAAAAAATGTAAAAGATCGAAATACACTGAAATACTATGTGTAGTGGTATGTCGTAATTCATTTTGGATATTGTTTGAGCGACACTATAAAACCAAAGACTAAATCGGTAAGTACCCTTTGAGGTCATTGTCTTCAACAAAAAGGGATAGCTGTGTATAAAGTTCACAAATTTGGCGTTACAATTCTCTGTTGACCATCGAGTCTAAACTAGAAACCTTTGTAGGTATGTTTTTCATACTGTTATGTTAGGCTGCACAACAAAATGTTTCTGGGGCACATTTTTTTCATAAATGACTAGGGCGGTAGGACTTTCTTTTTAATTTTTTTATAGATTTTTGAGGGGGACAACTTGGTGGTATATATTTTTTAACTTTATTGCATCGTGCTTCCTTTGGAATTTTATGTAGCTCAACCTAGAAAAAAGTATTAGAATTTCTGTCAAATGTAAATCCAGATACGTCATGTTAAGATCCATATTTATTTTCCAGTCACCGGTTGCCAGAAGGTAGCCAGATCCGTAATGACGTGGGTTCCATGTAGAGAGCATACTTTTAATACATTAAACATCCCACGCGTGATTAAAATTGGTTAGGTCTGGTTAGAATTTGTCATCAACATTGTATTTGTAAAAGGCCACTTGCGGGATCGGGTAGTCAGACTCGCTGAACCTGTATGTCATTGTATAGATCGATGCCCAGAATATCAATCACTGCATTGTCTGGTCCCCGACAAGGTTTCTAATCTAGCTCAGTGCGATGTTAGACAGCAAACAACATCACAGTAAGTGTTTCACATTCCACAGTCAACACGTTCATATAACGAACATGCGTAAAAAATACTGACGGATATGAAAACATGCTTAATGCACACTGACGAATATAATAAACATGCTTAAAACATACTGACGGATATAATAAACATGCTTAAAACTTACTGACGTATGTAACAAGCATGTTTACAACTTACAAAAATGCGAAAAACATACTGACGAATATAATAAACATGCTTAAAACGTACTGACAGATATAATAAACATGCTTAAAACGTACTGACGGATATAACGAACTGTTGTGTGGTGTCCGTCACTTGCTATGTAATTAGTCGAAATGCGTGTAGCGAACTACGGTTATGATAAGGTATAATAGTTGTTTATTACGCTCCTTCACAACTGTAGTGTACTCTGTCAAAAACGTTGTAAGATTTAGTAAATCTCACAATTACCATGCCATATAAACTGGAGATGAAGTAAGGCATAACACCAAGCCGGTACACCGTCATACTTACGACATGTAACCTTCAACATTAACATTTAGAAAGCTCCTGTTCGTCTGGATGTGAGATTTGCTTCCTGGGCTCTGTAAGAACAGCAGTATCGTGGATACTCATTCTGAGCTGATGTCTCACTGTCTATAGACGTGTGCTTACTGAGCCTGAAAACCTCTTCAAAGGAACATAACCACGTCATAAAATTGATGAAAAGGGCTGGTGAAGTGTCAGAATTCCGCGGAACCTTTGTAACAAAGAGTTCACTTGAGAATATCACGTGACCCAAATTCACATCTCAGTCATGTTCGTGAGTTTGTACAAATCGATAGAGACCTAATTAATGCTTGAAGGTATAAAGTAGAGCAAAGCAAAATAAGGCTGGCAAACGTTTTCTGTTTGAAGATCCACATTTTACACTTTGCAAAACACTTAATACTCTAGATGTAAGCATCGGTATTGCCCGCAACATTATTCATTATCCGAAATCTTAACACTGTTCAAGCTATATGTAGGCTTTGGACACAATACCTGTTACAAAGATAGTGAGCATTTTATTAATGATCGATAAAATCAAAGGAAAACATACTTTTCTAAATTATAGTACATTTATTGAAGCCATCATTTGGGACAATGCACCAATAGTGTCTATGAGAAACTCATCACAGATGGGGAGCATGTGTCATGTAATGGACAGAGGGGTTGGAACAGCACTGTTCACAGATACAACAAGAGTCAATCATGGAATGCCTCAGTCATTTAAATTCTCTACTCACGCATACACATCCTTAGAACATAACCAGTGTGACCACCTCTTGCAGCAAGTTCTTGTGGGTTCCCTAAGGGTTGTGGTCGTCTTCTCATCTGGCGATTCAGGTGATCCCACAAGTGCTCTATGGGTTTTCAGTCCGGTGAAGAACTTGGATATTCTGTACGTTCAAGAAGTTCTGTTGTGTGGGGCCTGGCGTTGTCGTGCTGCAGAAGTGTTCCCTGTTGTTGCTGGCGAAGAAATGGTATTGCCACGGGTTGAAGAAGGTAGTCTCTGCATCTCTAAGCGTTCAAGTTTCCAGGTATACGACCAATCGTGTATACAACAATTTACAAAGGTCACGCGGCCATCATTATGGAACATGGTGACTAGACTTTTGTCTGTAAAAAACACTCTGATACCTGCTGCACGTAGACAACGTAGCACGGTACGTCGACTGATGACATGTCCTAGAGCTGTTGCCGCCGTTTCCGTTGCCGTGATGACCCTGTCGCGCAGATGAAGAGTTAGCAGATGGCGGATTTCCTTTGGGGTCGTCACACCTGGTCTGCCTAATCCTGGCCTGTCTTGGGTGCTGGATCAGCGTCATGATGGTACCATGTGTACAGTTCAGGGCCCGTGCAATATGGTTGTTGTTGGCGCCCACCTGCCTGATACCTATGTCCACATCTCTCTCTTACGTTGTTAGCCGTGGCATAATTTCGGTGGTTTTCCGTCAGCTGAGATGTATGGCTACCGAATCGCTGCCTTTGTATACCAGTTCTCGACAAGCATCTTGCAAAATCTCCGAGATGCACGTTTTGCCATTTTTCGCAAATTCACGTGCTTCTGCGCAGCCAATATGCTGCGTCTGAGCCCATGATTAGTCGGTGTGTTGGCGAACCGTTTCGGCCTAAAAGGATTTTACTGACTTTAAAGAACAACTTTGCCAACAATTCAAAATATAAAGTGTTCACATAATTCAGTTTGGAATACATAAGGAATCATTGGGTAACATAAAGAATCATTAGAGAACATTAGGAAAAATAAGGAATCATAAGGAAACATAAGGAGATATATGGAACACATAAGGGAACACAAGGATTCATAGGGAACATAAGGAATCAAAAGGAAAGTAAGAAATCATAAGCCTTGGAAATATAGAGAAATATAAGTGAATGAAAAGGAATCGTACGGAAACAGGGGAACATTAGGAACACATGGACATAAGGTAACATATGGGAACATATGGGAACATGAGGGAGCAACAGTACAGTGGCTTACCACTGCGAACAGTAAAGATGAAAAGTGAAAAATGTGCAAATGCTCGTGAAATCGCTTTTATTCTTTGACGATTTACATTTATGCACTCAAAACGTCTCAGAAAATATTTCGCAAGACAATTCTCCTGAACAAATGCTTCAGTTTCTATTTCTTGACATAGCGTGCTCGGTACAGTTGTTTGTTGTTTTGTTATCTTATCGCTGTCGGCAACCACAGCCTTAACAACACAAGATGTTCCCTTCATTTTCAGACCTACGTGAGTTGCAAGACTGAAGTGGTCTTTTACCTCATGAGTGGAAAACTAACATTCAACAAAAAGTCCACCTTGTAGGTCTGAACAAGTTTGCCTTTATTTCATATAATGTGTTTTGTTTGATCTGTTCTCTGGCGGAGTATTAATCTATATCAAATCTAAAATATAACACCTAATGTGTTTAACCAACAAACAAGAAAGCAAAGCAATGCGTTGACATTAAGCTTGTACAGGTATTCTAGAACAATTCTGGAGATGTGAAACCTTGCTGTGTCGCGCTGCAAACCAACACGTCTTGGCTGCTGTCGAACATAGGCCGCCACAAAAGGCCTCAACACTTCATACCTGTAACGCTGGGTATACAATTTATTTTTCCTCAGATGATAAACAGTCTGTTCTGTTCTGTTGTTCTGTGTAGTATACACCAGGTATCCACATCAATATCTATTGAAATGTGAAGATCCTCCGTTTTGTATCCCTTGTGATGAACGTGTGTAGAATATTCCATCACAAGGGATAAATATTTTAATTCACGAATTTTGAAGGATCTTTTTTTAAATAATAGTTCTCATTTAATTATTGCTTTTTAAAAAGATTTAGATTTGTTGTCTGAGCTGTAAATAGATAAATATTTTACGAATGGAAGTTTCAATTAGTAACTGAGATTGTTAGTGGCAGTATCCTCAAGGGGGGTTAATGTACAGTAAAATTATTGTCCTCCTGAGAGGGTACGTAAGTCCCATAACATCCTAAGTAAATTAAAGCTTTCCACTGTTTTACTCGTAGCATACGTGTAGTTTTAATGTATGGTTAGATATGACGAAATTGCTAGCGGCTGAAGGGATGATGTAAATCCAGCTAGGGTCCATGCAGGTAGCGAAAGTATTGTAAGTCCCCATGGTCCCTAGTATGGTGATCTACCTTCAGTTGCTGGCAATCTATAGCCCGTTTTTATATTGTATTATCCTCAGTAATGAAACTGTTTTAGATATCATTACTAGTTTTAAATGAATGTCTGTGATATACTAGGGATTTTGCTGTTCTTTGTCTACAGTTTTTAGATTGTTTCAAGTATTATTGATTTATATCACGGATTTTTTGTATTGTTCTCGTCACGATATGGCTGCGATATTGCCGATGTGACGATAAATATTAACTCACTCACTCACTCACTCACTCACTGTGTAGTATATGGCGCGTCAGTTGTGCTCAAACACAAAGTATGACAACACATTAAACTTTGATACTCATATATAAACCTTAACGTGGTGGGGTCCTTTATGCTGTAAGGTAACTGCAACTTAATGTGTGCTAATTTGCCACTTTAAACAAGATGCTGGAACCTTCACCAAACATCAGTACAACTCGAGACAGAGACACATTAGACCTTCACCAAACATCAGTACAACTCGAGACAGACACACATTAGACCTTCACCATCAGTACAACTCGAGACAGATACACTTTAGACCTTAACCAACACCAACACCAACACCAACACAACTTGAGAAACTAACCTTCATCAGGCATCAGTACAACTCGAGACAGACACACAGAAGACCTTCACTCGGCATCAGTACAACTCGAGACAGACACACATTAGACCTTAACCGGCACCAACACCAACACCAACACCAACACCAACACCAACACCAACACCAACACCAACACCAACACAACTTGAGGAACTCTCCTTCACCAGGCATTAGTACAACTAGATACAGAGCCTTGTTAGCATCTGACTGTTATACAACTTTGCGAAGTAGTTGTTCCTAGCCCTCAACTCACAACTTCCATTTACAAACATGTTTCATTATTCCAAACGTTATTGGTTCTCTCTGTCTTGTTTTACATAGAAACGAACTGAAAAAAAAGTTTCAACAGAATAAATGATTTTCTGGAGCCTGTAATTGTTTATCGTAAAATTACCCAATCTAATGAATATTTTATGAACGCTTTATGCAGTTTGTGTATTAATTTGTAGTATATACAGTTTTCCCAGAAACTATTGTGAAAATCCCTGTGTATCAATAGGATTTTAGAATAGGTGTCACACTGTGTAGTAAGGCACTCAATATTAGAGGCAACCCTTGTATGTTTATGAATGAACCGTACCACACCAAGAGATAATTCCGATGAGTAAGCGACATGGGAGATTTAACAGCAGGAGAGAAAAGAAAGCCGGTTCTAAATCGTTGTAGAAGGGCGTGACTAAAGCGAAAGAGTTAGCTGGTAGGCATGACATTCCTCTGTCTACAGTATACAGGATTTTGAAGGATATTCAGTCAGGTGTTGGGACTGATCACAAGACAGGGCAGGGAGACTAAGGAAGTTCAGAACTATAGATCGCCGGCAACTTGGTCAGATTGTGAGTAGAGGAAATTGAGAAACGCTGATAATACCAGAAATGACATGATTTAGTCAGGTATATAATGAACCCCTTACACATGAAATACATGAGTCAAAAAGCACGGCATTTCCTCTTCTGTGGTGCAAGATGCACAAATAGAAACACGCTTAAGCGGGGTAGGGCTCACAAAAAATACAGATTGGGATAATGTTTTCTTTTCTTATGAAAGTTCTGTCTGGCTTATTCCGAACTGTGAGAAACAGGACAAAAGATATCGCGAAACCTATTTACCAACGCCCAAAAACAAAGCCCTTGTCTGTAGAAGTGATTTTTGCTGTGGTACAATCTCAGATCTATCATTTCTGAGAACGGTCTCTTTACTAATGCTTTAGTGCTTTACATCATTTGACTCTACTATTTTAAGATGTCCAGGACAAATGTACTATACTGCAACTGGTCAGAGGTGACAAGGTTGAGCAGGTTCACTTTGCTGGTTCCAGGTCACCGTGACCTGGCACCCGTGACGAGCCACATCCTCGTGGTGGGTGCTGGGTAACGCGAAGAGCTCGCCGACACCCCCGTTGTGGACCCGGGGGGGATATATGGTCCACCAACCTGTTTGCCGTGGGTTGCGGCCCTGTGTCGGTGGAGGACGGGAGTCTGGGGGTTGAGGGCACTGGGGGCCTGTGACCGCGTTCCTTTTGCTCAACACACCCCTTCGACCCTTACTTACCTAGATGGGAGGTTGAATGGGCCCGGTTCAACCAATCGGTTGGTCATGCTAAACCCTGTACATGTAAATTTTACTGCATAAATTTTTAGGAACCATTTTGTCTTTTGTCAGCTGTCATGGCTTTGTGATGATATGTCTATTTTGTGATTGAATAACTCAAATTTCGTATCATGCCTTGAGTCCTCTGTCCAGAAGGCAGTGGCTCATGGGCCAATCTGGTAGAATAATTACTTGTTGATTATTCTGCTTGAGTATATCATCCGGGTATCCTTGGTGCTGCAGGCTGGAAACCCGCTTGCTCCTAGCATTGTCCTTGTGATACTCCGTGGGGGCTGGGGAGCTCGGATGACGAATTCATACTAACTTACCATGGAATACCAAACCCCAAACAAAAAAACGAAACGCGATAATGATGACGATGAACAGCGACCCTCCAAATCTATTGATTACTGGCCTCGTTTTCTGATCCTTAAGACTCTTGATAATACGCCTTTAAAGCTGAATCCATTTGCGATATCTAAGGGTATCCATGGAATAGCAGGAGACATTAAAGATGTGAAACGCTTGCATCCAGGATGTTTATTAGTTGAATGTAATAGAAAACAGCAAGCAACTAACCTGTTGTCCATTGAAACGTTGGAGTTCCGGTTAAGGTCTCTGCACATAGAACACTGAACACCAGTAAAGGTATTGTACGAGACCGAGATCGTCTATTTGCAGATATCACCGAGATTCACATTGCATCGGAAATGAAGGATCAAGGTGTGATGTATGTCAAAAGATTTTCCACTCGAAAAAAACAATGAAAGTGTTCCAACTAACACATACCTTTTTCTGCACCAAATCCACCCAAGTCAATCAGGGCAGGTTACTCCAGCGTTAATGTTGATGCATACATCCCCAATCCTCTGAGGTGTTTCAAATGCCAGACGTTTGGACATGGTGTGAACACTTGCACATTGTCTGTTACATGTGATGACCGTGCCTAGAATACTCATATCACAGAAGATCATTGTGAAAGTAGCTCAAAAAAATGTGCTAACTGCAATGGAAATCATTCAGCATTTTCTAAGGATTGCCCCACTTGGAAAAAGCAGATGGAGATCAACAGGATTAAATACACTAATAATGTCAGTTTTGCTGAAGCCAAAACGTTGATACAGTCAAGGGATACTAGTGAAACGTATGCCTCCATTGCCAGAAAACCATCAGAAATGACCAACAAAGAAAATACTTCTCAAGTCATTACCTTGTCACATGCCTGTCAAACAGACTTGACGTGGATAAACACAGACATTCCTAAAAACCTTTCTCCTGAGCAATCAACACAGACAACAGATTCACTTCCTGATCAGCAGGACCTTTCTCAGCAACAATCTCCCGTTTCTCAACTTGGATCACAACAAGGGAAAAATGAGAACCAGACAGGTAAAACAAAGATCAAATCAAGATCAGACACTTCAAGACCAAATCGAGCTCCTAAAGTGTCAGACAAGATCAAATTAAGTTTGGGTTTCTAGAAGATATTGATGTGTCTGATAACATCCATCCTCGATAACATAGCTTGTCGCCCTCTAAAACGGTGCGGGGTAGATCCCCAATCAACCCACCACAGTTTCTTCCAAAAATATAATACAATGGAATTGTAGAGGATTATGGACTAATTTTAATGAACTACAGCTATTGGTCCAAGACTTTGCACCATCAGCTTTCTGTTTACAGGAAACATACCTGAAACAGACAGATACTTTTAATTTACGTCAGTTTGATGCATACAATTATTTTTCTACTCCGGGTGACAGGGCCACTGGAGGATCTTCAATCCTCGTTAAAAAAGATGTTATCCATAGTTCTGAAGCTCTTAAAACTAACCTCCAAGCCGATGCAGTGAGACTTACTCTTCACGTTACTTTTACAATATGCTCTTTGTATATACTGCCTTCCTCAGTACTTCAACAGTCAAATCTGCAAGGTCTCTATGATCAACTCCCCAAACCGTGTATCATAATGGGTGATCTCAAAGGCCATAAGCCGCTATGAGGTGGTACAAACACTAACTCAAAAGGTCAAATACTGGAAGATTTTATCTCCAATAATGACTTATGTTTATACAATGATGATTCAAGTACTTATCTCCACCCTACAACCGGCACCTACCCTTCTCTAGATCTGTCGCTTGCAGATTCTTCTCTACTTAATGAGTTTGATTGGTCAGTCCACAATGATCTCTGTGGAAGTGACCATTTCCCTACTATATTAAAATCTATAACTCCATCTGATGTGCCTCCATCATCAAGGCGGAATTTTAAAAAGGCGTTTTATTGACGTTCCTGATGCTATTAAATGTTTTTCTGAGGAACTGAATTCCATAGCTGATGAATGTATACCAAAGTCCTCTGTAGTTCAACACATAAGAAAACCATGGTTCAACGATGGTCCGTCGCCATCCTATGGTGCATAATTTCAATAAATTTAAAATTTTAAATGCTAAACAGAACAAACGCCAATCTTGGCAAAATTATGTATCGAAAATAAATTCTCGGATACCCATATCCAAGGTGTGGAACATGGTCCAGAAAATTAAAGGTACAGGTACTAAATCTACCGTCCATCATCTTAAACATGGAGATCAATTACTTACTGATAAATCAGATATTGCAAATAAACTGGGTGAAATTCTTGCTAAACATTCTTCCCCTTCTAATTATATACCTAAACGTCAGCAATATCAAAAACAACAAGAGAAGAAAACTATTAATTTCAATTCTGATAATGGGAAAGATTATAATGCAACGTTTTCTATTCATGAACTCCATACTGCTCTTGATCAAGCTCATGACACTGCTACAGGAGCTGATAACATACACTATCAACTCCTGAAACATTTACCAGAATCCTGTCTAGCAACTCTCCTAAATATTTTTGATGATATTTGGACATCAGGTAACTTTCCTCCTTCATGGCGTCACGCCATAGTAGTACCAATACCTAAACCTAAACCTGGACGTGATCATACCGATCCATCCAATTATCCTCCGATTTCATTAACTAGCTGTGTTTGCAAGACCATGGAACGCATGATAAATAATCGACTTGTTTGGTACTTGGAAACAAATAACCTTATCACAGATATACAATGTGGTTTCCGGAAAAACAGAAGTACTGTCGATCACTTAGTGCGTTTAGAATCATTTGTGAAAAACGCCCTGGTTAATAAACAACACGCTGTCTCTATCTTTTTTGACCTTGACATGATTTCAGTTTGCGAGGTCGTTTGCCTGAATTCATAGGCAATGTTTTAAATAACAGACAATTTCAAGTCCGTTTGGGTTCTACCCTGTCTGATCACTACAATCAGGATCGGGGTGTTCCACAAGGTAGTATTTTGTCAGTCACACTTTTTAGTATAAAGATCAACAGTTTATCAAAAGTTTTAAACGATTCAATTGATGGATAGTTATTTGTGAATGATTTTAATATTTCTTAAAATATGCATACCATTGAACGGCAACTACAGCTGTGTTTAAGCAAGATTAATAAATGGTGTCTTGAAAACAGCTTTAAATTTTCTAAATCGAAAACTAACTGTATACATTTTTGTCGTAGATATAAACCACATAAAGACCCTGAACTATCTCTAGATGGCACACCAATTAAAGTTGTGAAGGAAGCTAAGTTCTTGGGTCTCATTTTTGACTCACACTTAACGTTTTTACCGCATATTAAGTCACTTAAAACTAAATGCCTGAAAGCACTTGACTTGTTGAAAGTGGTTTCAAATTCTAAATGGGGAGGGGATCAAGCTACCCTTCTCCATCCATATCGATCTCTCGTGCTTATTAAACTTGATTATGGCTCCATTGTCTATGGTGGAGCCTGCAAAAGCAACTTAAAATTATTAGATTCAGTCCATCATCAAGGTCTAAGACCTAAGGTCTAAGGAGAAGCATATATCATTCATATCTGGACACAAGGTATTAGGCTGGGAAATTATGCACACTGGTATTCGAACCCGAAGTTGTGGTGAAAGTCAAGAGGTTTTATTGTATTTAAGGCCTCCGGTCTACATACACATATACATTTGTATATAGTATACAATATACAAATAACATAATTTCACATAATGCAGAGAACAAAGTGATGGGCACTTGTAAAGTTTCGTGTTAGCGTTTTACATTGTTCAACAGTCCATTTCTTAGTCTTATATTATGCTTGATCGAAATCCGATCTTTAGGATCCAAAACTATAATTTAGAGCTACCAACAGAGTCGAATGCTCTCTTAGCACTAAATAAGGGTGGATACAATTTGTGTTGTCGGCGTGAAAGACGTTTCGAATTATTACGAATGAGTTTCTCGGTTTCGGGGACGCATATTTGCCCAAATTGTTATTTTGTTATTTAATGTAGTTGGGAATAATAGTTGCTGGGATAGTCGAATGTAGAGTTGTTTGGTTGAGGATCTGAGAGTTCGTGTGGGCATTTTACCTTTTTATCAGAAAAGCCATGGTTACCAGATCCGAACATTTTATCATTTCTATCAATTCTATTTCCCATTTTCTTTTATATGGGATATAGAATTGATATGTATTTTTTTCTGATATTGGTGATTCTAGTATCAATTTATGTACCATTCTGATGGTGAACTAAGCATGCCATTCATCGTTAAGTTGATCCATATCAAATACAGATTCGGTCGAAAACAAGCGTCATCAGAAGATGACATATTCCCCCGGCCCCCACATATTTGAAAGGACAAATCATCTGACAGCTACTTGATGTTTTCTTAGATGAAGTTTAAATCGTTTCCATGAAAGTCATGAATATGGCTGAAATATTGCCGATGTAACGTTAAATTATAACTCACTCACTCACTCACTACAGTGTTGTCAAATATTTTTAAACTTGAAGTTAGGTCTTTACAACACACAACTTCGCTTTATCACAGCAAATGATATACTAAGTGTGTGTTTCCATGGCGTGTGGGTCACAACCCTCCGGAAAGATGCGTTGCATGAACAGGAAACACTCATGTATCAAGCTCCGCCAGTTGTGACAGGGATGAAATACATTGTCATTGTCTGTGTGACCGACACAAGAGAACATGAGCAGATATCCGGTGCAGTAATCATGATCTTCATGTCACGATATCGCTGGTGATTCTCATCCAGCAGCTATCTGACAATGTGCGTAAAACTGAATAAATTACACCTACAATATATGTTTAACTTGAAATAGCACCAGATCATGTATTATATACACAATATATGTATAACATAGTGTAACATTTGGCCATGTACTATATACACAATATATGTATGACATGGTGTAGCATCTGGCCATGTAATATATACACAATAATTGTATATCATTGTGTAGCATCTGGCCATGTACTATATACACAATATGTATATAACATAGTGTAGCATATTATATTGTGTCTATACACAGGACAAAGGTCGGGAAAGTCGATATGAATTTCAATGTCCATATGATTCGTTCACAGTCTTTCCATATCCTTTCGGTTTTGACTGTTTGTTATGTAATGCATATTTACAAATATGTAAAAACAAACACCCACATTGCAATACATTATACTTGAAGTATATTATTCCTCATTAAGGGAAGTAATTCTAACCTTGGGAGTGTTTAGTTCTGCAGACGAGGAATGTTATGATCCTGGGGTAATGACGTGATGTAAGGAGGAAATACAGCACCAATGTGTGCATATGTGTCACTCGCCACACATACAACAGCAGGTATTTGTGCAGAGGTGTCAATTGCCACACATACAACAGCAGGTATTTGTGTATATGTGCCACTCGCCACACATACAACAGCAGGTATTTGTGTAGAGGTGTCACTCGCCACACATACAACAGCAGGTATTTGTGTAGGGGTGTCACTCACCACACATACAACAGCAGGTATTTGTGTAGAGGTGTCTCTCGCACGCATACAACAGCAGGTATTTGTGCAGAGGTGTCAATCGCCACACTTACAACAGCAGGTATTTGTGTGTATGTGTCACTCGCCATACATACAACAGCAGGTATTTGTGTGGATGTGTCACTCGCCACACATACAAAAGCAGGTATTTGTGTAGAGGTGTCACTCACCACACATACAACAGCAGGTATTTGTGTAGAGGTGTCACTCGCCACGCATACAACAGCAGGTATTTGTGCAGAGGTGTCAATCGCCACACTTACAACAGCAGGTATTTGTGTGTATGTGTCACTCGCCATACATACAACAGCAGGTATTTGTGTGGATGTGTCACTCGCCACACATACAACAGCAGGTATTTGTGTAGACGTGTCACTCGCCACACATACAGTTGTATGTATCTGTGTAGGTATTTATGAATCCACCTCGATGGCATATTAATGGATCCTAATGTATATGTAGTTAACAACACAGAAGTGCATTTTTTCGACTTGAAATGTGGGGTTTTTTTAAATTATAATCCCACAACACGATAGGACTTTCTGACTGAGCATTTGGTTGGTGTCTTTTTGTAAGTACAGGTAAGACACAAGGTGAACAGGCAAGTACACTTTATTCATATATACAATACATACACACATGTTACAAGTTCATACACATCTCTGATTGTTCATCCTATTCTTAGAAAGATATGTATTGTTAGATACATCAAGTGGTCCTCGCCACATAGGTATTTGGAGAAATTTATCGCCTTAAGTCCTGACATACAAGTGTATATGTATATGATATCACATTGGTGTCGCAAGGGCTAAATGGCGCTTTCACAGTAACAATGTTCAACTGAGGGGAACCGCCCTGCAAGGCTGTCACTCGAACAAACCATGCATCTTAATCGAATTCGACGTCATGTCCAGCATTACCTTGAACGACTTGGGAGAGCATCACTGTGTGGAAATGTCTGGTTGATGGGCTCGTCGCCACACTGTACGGCATCATTAGTTATGTATATGAGACAACCGCTCTTTGGTGCTAGTGTATGTTCTGAGCTGATGCCTGGTGCTAGCATATGTCTTGTGCTACTGCCTCGTGCTTGTGTATTTCCTGAGGTGATGCCTGGTGCTATTATATGTCCTGCGTTCCTGTCTAGTGTTTGTGTATGTCCTGAGCTCCTGTCTGGTGTTAGTGTCTGTCGTGAGTTCCTGTGTTGATGGTCAGGTCGGCATACTGTGTAGCATCGTTAGTCCTGTCTGGTGCTAGTGTGTGTCCCGGGTCCCTGTTTGGTTGATGGTCAGGTCGGCATACTGTGTAGCATCGTTAGTCCTGTCTGGTGCTAGTGTGTGTCCCGGGTCCCTGTTTGGTTGATGGTCAGGTCGGCATACTGTGTAGCATCGTTAGTCCTGTCTGGTGCTAGTGTGTGTCCCGGGTCCCTGTTTGGTTGATGGTCAGGTCGGCATACTGTGTAGCATCATCGGTCCTGTGTATGACACCGTCACTGTCTGGTCGGTTTTCAACATCCACACAAACGTAGAGCAGGCCGTCTTCATCCACCCCTGTCTTGCGCCCCTTCCAAATAAATCAAAATGGCTTATCAGTTAGGTTCAATAATTGTTTGAAAAACGGTATGCGTTTTTTCATACTTCTGCGCCAATACAAATATTTACTTGGCCTCATTAATGAAGGGTCAAGCTACTGGTAACACTATTTCTTAAAAGTTGTAAGATCTCCACTTTTGTTTCAAATATATGCAACGGAATGTTTTACATGCTTTTCTACAGTATGGTCATTGGAATGCTATTGTTATGTTCTTTAACGTCCGATAATTCTGTTATAAATGACACATTTTGTTTTCAACGTATTAATGTGGAAATCCACCTGTCACTCAGTGTCAATGATCAGCACATGTAATCACTGATGCTTTTTCATTGTCGTTCACTGTTCAAGTACCTGTTTGAAATCGCAACGTAAAATAAGAAATGTTTCGCCAGGCTATAAACCTTTAGGAATCTGGTGAAAGGGGCTGGTTGCTGTCCGCTTTAATGTGAGCCAGAACGATATTGGTAGACTGAAGCAGGGACTTCAAGTCAGTGGGTCTGTACACGTCAACCAGGTCGCCCCAGAGTCACAACAGTTCGAGGTGATTAGCACGTGATTAGACGAGGTGATTAGTACATGATTAAAACTGCGTTACGAAACAGATTTCCTAATGCAATAGAATTTCAGATAGAACACTTTAATGTTAACAAGGTAGGGATATCCAAGAGCGCCGTTCGCCTAGAGGGATCTGGAATCTGCTTAAGGTGACTTGCAGTTCACCCACCACTAACACCACGTCACAGACAGGTGTTTGAGATGGAGTAGACATCACGGCCATGGGAATCAACGTGTCGTGTGCTCTTCAGTAGATTCAGTTTCTCCTTCCATGATGGCCAGCAGAGGATTTATCGTCGCAATCGACAGCGAATCACAGATGCTACTGTGACCACGCACAAAACAGTTTGTCGGGTGGAGGCAATCATGATTGGGCATGATAAACCCCGACTGGACATACTCCACTGCACTTGGACGACGGTAATCTTAGCGGACAGTCTTCTGGAGACGAGATTCTAGCTCCTATAGCAGTGCTATTTCTGCATGCTAAGCGTGGCTTTTATGGTCGACCCTCTTTACTACAAGACAGCGCTAGGCCTCAATGTGTATATTGTGACAACCCTACCAATGAAAACGAGTCACAAACTCGCCTGAAACCAGTTTTGTATTGACAAAATCGCCACGACACAACTTACGGGAAGTCAGAGAAACCAAGCCTTAGGACATTAGCAAGTTGAACAGTCTCTAAGGAGTTTAGCAAAAATCACATGTTCATGTTAGCGCAAACTACCAACTGTAGGACCGGTATCAGGCCACTGAAAACAATACAAACCGTCCACGCATTGGGTGACCTTCAGTGACATCACAATGTCAGACCGACAGATAGTGCGCAACCACCTGCAAGATTGTTTCTCCAGAGCAGGCAAGACCACTAGGACTCACTACCGACTCTCTAGTGCCGATAATGTGTGTCAGAGACCCTATCCTGGTCATCGCCACTCGTCACGGACAAAACCAGCGGCAAATTGCAACTTGTCATCGAAATTGGCAAAGGAGAACGGTGTGTTTCTTCCGATGAAAGCCAATATGTGTTTCGGCAGGAAATAGCAGAGTGAGAGTATGGCAAAGGCGAGGGGAACTGTTTTGTTGAAAGTCTCATGGGGTGATCCAAGCATCATAGTACGGGGTGCAATCAGTCTGGATCAAGAAGTTGTCACTGTGGAAACTCGGTCCAGGGTGAGGAAATAACATGACAGGTGCGCTTCATTCACAAAGTCATAAAACCCTACGTTGTACCACATTTTGAACGTAACAGAAATCATGTCTTCCAGACAGAGAGTGCTCGTGACCTCAGTGCCAGAGCAACGTTGAATTAAGGAGTGTACTTGAAGAAACCTCTATCGATATGACGTCTCTTTTGGGGTTCAGTATAAGATAACAATGTACCACAATCTCAAAACAATCTATTTCATCATCATTCATCACACTGGACTCTAACTGTGAGTGTCATACGGTTAAAAAATTCAACTCGTTTACTTTCGTTACGTGATTCTCCATCCACAGCTCATGTTGTCAGGGATGGTAAGTAAATTCAATATTTAATGTTAGCAGTTCCACTAACATTTTCACCAGAAATGCTTTAGTAAACATCATAAATGTCAAACTAGAGCAAAAACAATCTAACTACAAACTGCTTAACTTTCCAACTCAGTCATTCACTTTCACCCTCCTGGAACGTAGGGGTGGTTTGAAGGACTGACTAATGGGCAGACACAAACATCCTACCCTAGCTCAACAGCTCAGTGTATGGGTACCTACATTTTCATGACTTGGATCTTCCCTGGGACTGGAATCACCACTAACTTCTTTACCTGTAAGAAAAATGTAAAACGAATAAGGAAAGAACACCTTCTAAAGAAAACCTTCAGAAATACAACAGTGGTAACGAATACTTCTACACATGTTAAATAAGACAACCAGAGGACAAGCCCGCAATAAGCAACGTGCTGACAATCACTGACATTCTTCAGTACATGTTAAATAAGACAGTCTGAAACAGAGGACAAGCCCGCAATATAAACAGTGTGTTGGCAATCACTGTCATCTTTCACAATTTTAGGGCAGTAAGGTATAGCCTAGAACTGGGTTTGTTCCCTGTGTATGTACAACGTCTGTAGTCCAATTAACGTTGATAGCCCTGATTTACTCTCGAGACGTATTCACTTTAGCATACACATTCATACTCATGGATAGTGACAGACAGGAAACTGGGCGACTTAGTCACGAGACGTATTTAGTTTGGCATACAGATCCATGACAAAGGATAGTGACAGGCAGGAAACTGTGATTTACTCACAAGACGTATTTAGTTTGGCATACAGATTGACAGAGAATAGTGACAGGCGGGAAACTGGGTGATTTCCTCACAAGACGTATTTAGTTTGGCATACAGATACATGACAGAGGATAGTGACAGGCGGGAAACTGGGTGAATTACTCACGTTTTTTATTAACTTCTGCATACAAATTCTTGTTTGCGTCATCCTCGTCTAAGCTGTCCACCATGTCCATTTCTAAGTCTGAAAGCAGAAAAGAAAGGGGACGTGTTTAGTTTTCACTGGGCTTGGGATGCTTTCATTAAAATGAAATGATGACTTTACTCCACCGTAGTATCTATATCAGGCAATGGATGAGCATATATGTGTGACAATGGATATACACTTGCATGTATGTCAGTCAATGGATGTGCAACTATGTCAGGCAATGTTTGTGAAACTATGTTAGGTAACGCCTGTGTAGCTATGTCAGGCAAAGGGGTTCAACTATGTCAGGTGATGACTGTGTAGCTAATGTCAGGCAATTTGTGTGCAACTGCGCCACGTAATGTTTGTGCAACAATGTCAGGCAATGGTTGAGTAACGTTCAATACATTCGACTTCGATACTTCGTCGTCTCCGGTTTGCTTGATATCCAAGGCAGCAATGTAAGTGCTTTAATACGAGTACAGCCAAGTGCACCTTGATAACAATGGTCAACAAAGGTAACATCCTATGCGGTGCAATCACAGTCAGCCAAAGGCACAGACATGTTGACAATCAATGATGAGGCGATATCTGACTGGTTGGGCACCATGCACCAGCTCCATGTTAGCGTAGGCTGTCACGTCACTGTCAAGGAAGGGAAATATTCGTTGTCTGAGGCGATGCGTGCAGTTCTAATATGTGAAAGAAAAGCACTTACCATTGTCGTTGTCCCTGGAATGTCTGTTAATCAAGACGACGGACACAACAATAATCGCCAGAAGGAGAATTCCGCCGATAACAAGCCCGGTGACCAGTCCTCCACTCACAGGCTCTGGAAACCAAACAACACATGTTTTGTCCAAGGAATAGCGGATCTCATCCAACCTCCAAGTGTGTCATGGTGGGTGTAACCTGCATATGTATATATATAGTAAATGCTAATAAGTGATTATGATAATGAGTGAGTGAGTGTGGTTTTATGCCGCTTTTAGCAATAATGTGTGTGTGTGTGTGGGGGGGGGGGGGGGGGGGACCAGAAATGGGTCCCACACATTCTACCATTTGGCTACACCACCGCCCAAACGGGAAAAAGGCATTGACCGCGACTTTTATAGTTCAGCGTTAGAGTCATTCCCCACATATAGATAGATAGATAGATAGATAGATAGATAGATAGATAGATAGATAGATAGATAGATAGATAGATAGATAGATTTACATCGATCTAACCTTTTCTGGTGAGTAAAACGGTGAAATTGTTTGATCCAAGGTCGTTTTTCACAGTAACCTTGTACACCCCAAGGTCATCTGCGGTTACAGATTTTATTGTAATTCTGCTGATGATGCTCAGGTCTGCGTTGAGGGAACCGTTGTTAACATCTACTATGTTTCCAAGAGGGTGAAACCAGGTGAAGGTCGGTGCTGGATACGCCATTACTGTCAAGGTCAGAGTGACGTCCCCTTCAAGGGAGGTTGTGGTTCTTCCTTGGGTGGCACCTTGTGAAGGAGGGCCTGTGGAGTGAGTGAGTGAGTGAGTGAGTGTCTGGGTGAGTGAGTGAAAGAGTGGTTACAGCTTTACATACATAAACTTAACCGAAAACAGGAAGATATGTCTTTACTGAGTCAAACTAGAAACTTCACAATCAAATATCAAATATATTGTGAAATGAAGAACACAAGAATGTGGCACAGAGGTTATCAATACAAGAGTCATCAGAGGATGACATATTCCCCCGGCCCCCACATATTTCAAAGGACAAACTCATCTAACAGTTACTTTTTGACTAAGTTTGAATTGTTTCCATAGAATTCATGACAAATATAAATGTCATATAACAGCAAAATGCACCGCTTCAAGATCTGTCGCATATATCTGCCAAGATCTGTTGATGTGAAATGCTTTTCGAGTTACGCTCCAGAAACGAAGCCCGTACCTCCATTTTGAGACTAAGTCCGAATCGTTGCCATGGAAAATGGGAAAATGATAAATCACAAAAAATCTGCAAATAGCAAAAGGCACTACTTTAAGGTCTGCGTCACATATCTGGCAAGTTTTGCTGAAAGATATTAAGAAGTTTTCGAGTTGTGCTCTGTAAACGAAGCTCATTCATCCCTTTTGAGACTAAGGCCGAAATGTTTCTATGGAAACAAGGAAAAATAAAAAATACCAAAACTTTGTAAATAGAAAAAGGCATGACTTTGTGATCTGCCTCAAACATCTGCCAAGTTTTTGCTGAAAGATATTAAATAGTTTTAGAGTTGTGCTCCGGAAACGAGGCCCATTCCTCAATTTTGAGACTAAGTCCTCATTGTTTTAATGGAAACTCAGAAAATAATAAATCACAAAAACCTGCAAATAGCAAAAGGCACAACTTTAAGTTCTGATTGATACATCTACCATGTTTTGCAGAAAACTATTGAACGGTTTATGAGCTCTGAGCCGGAAACGAAGCCCACCCCACCATCAGACTAACACCAAAATGTTCCATGGAGAAACTTAAAAAATACAAATGCCAAAAGTCTGTAAATAGCAAAAGGCACAGCCATAGGTTGAGATTATTATATCTGTCTAAGCTTGGTCTAAAAGTATTGAAGGGTTTCTGAGTTATGCTCCGGAAACAAGATGATTACGGACGGACGGACGGACGGACGGAGAGACAGACGAGGCAAAATATAAAGCCTGATGTTTCAAACGTTCTGTAGCTTGTGTGGCTACCCTGTACGTCCACAACTGCTAAGGCTCCTGATGGGCTATCTGATGCGTGTAAACACGTTATTCCGGAGTTTGCGCCATTGTTATTGAAGATCAGCACCAAGATTCACTTACATCTGACGAACAGTTCAATATGTGATTTGGCGAAGCCAAGTCTGTTTGAGGCCTGGCACACGTACGTCGCCATATCGTGACAGCTCACTGTTTTCAGAGTGGACCTCACAGCAACATCGTCAACTACGGTTTGTAGACTCCGACTCTGCTTCCTGATAAAGACGTCGGCGGGAGGTTGTCCTTCGTATCGGCAATGCAGTGTGACAGTGTCATTGATGTTGACCACGGAGACATTAGATATATCGTTTGCCGTAAACTGCGTTACCGCCGGGGGATCTGGAACAGTGGAATTATACAGTCTTCACTATGACATACAACAAATACATACACACACACACAGAGAGAGAGAGAGAGAGAGAGAGAGAGAGGGGGGGGGGGGGGAGAAAGAGACACACAGAGGGAGACTGACAGAGGTGAAGATAGAGCGGGTAGACGGGCAATGAGAGTGAGCGATAGAGAGTGAGTGAGAGTGAGATAGCAAGAGGGAGACAGTGATAAAGATGAAGTGATGTCAGACAGACAGAGACACACAGTGAGCCAGAGAGAGAGGCTGTAGAGCGAGGCAGGCAGACGGTCAACTCACACCAGACATCTAACCTCGCCCTGTTGCTGATCTGTCCCCCAGCCTGACATGTCCAGTCCGTACTTGAATGGTTCCGATACGTGCGAGGTAATGTGAAATAGAACTTGGAAGACTGCCCTGCCACAGCACCACACTCACGCCCCATTACACCCGCCATTCTTCCAGGACCGGGTTCCAGTTGGCAGAAGGTGGCTGCGCCTTCTTTGAAAATGACTAATCTGGCTGACGAGATGGGTGGTTGGCGCGTGCAGGTAAAGGTGTAGCTCTTGCCTTCTGTTACTTGTCCCTCAGTCGGCGTCATTTTGAGTGTCCCTAAAACACAGGTAAAACTACCTAAACAGGTCTTTAAGGGCAGATAGTACCTGATTCACAGGTAAAACTAACTCAACAGATATACAAGGGCAGATTGGACCTAAAACACAAGTAAAACTACCTCAACAAATCTACAAGGGCAGATTGTACCTAAAACACAAGTAAAACTAACTCAACAGATAAACACAGGTAAACACAAGTTAACACAGGTAAACCTAACTGAACAAATATACAAAGGTAGATTGTACCTAAAACACAGGTAAACCTAACTGAACAGATGTACAAGGTCGGATTATACCTGAAAAATAGGTAAACGCAATTGAACATATCTACAAGAGCACACTGTGCCTAACACACGGATAAACACAACTGAACAGATATACAAGGCCAGACTAGGTACGAAATACACTTAAACCCAACAGAACAGATCTACAGAGGTCGTTTGTACCTTAAACACGGATGAACCTAACTGAACAGATATACATGGTTTGACAGATATACAAGGTCAGAATGTACATAAAATACAGGTAGGTAATTAGTCTTATATGTGAGATACATATCAGGTAATATACAAATAGTGTGCTCGAGACAGATTCAACTAGTATATATGGAATATACTCACATAGTACATGATCAGGCATATACTCACATAATGTATAATAGAACTATACTATCCTTGTACATGATCAGTCATATACTCACCTAGTATATAAGGAATATGCTCACCTAGTACATGATCAGGCATATACTCACATAATGTATATTAGGACTATACTATTCTTGTACATGATCAGTCATATACTCACCTAGTATATAATGAATACACTCACCTAGTACATGATATGCCATATACCTACCTAGTATATAATGAATACACTCACCTAGTACATGATCAGATATATACTCACCTAGTATATAATGAATATACTCACCTAGTACATGATCAGGCATATACTCACCTAGTATATAATGAATATACTCACCTAGTACATGATCAGGCATATACTCACCTAGTATATAATGAATATACTCACCTAGTACATGATCAGGCATATACTCACCTAGTATATAATGAATATACTCACCCAGTACATGATATGCCATATACCTACCTAGTATATAAAGAATATACTCACCCAGTACATGATATGCCATATACCTACCTAGTATATAAAGAATATACTCACCCAGTACATGATATGCCATATACCTACCTAGTATATAAAGAATATACTCACCTAGTACATGATATGCCATTAACCTACCTAGTATATAATGAATATACTCACCCAGTACATGATATGCCATATACCTTCCTAGCATATAATGAATATACTCACCCAGTACATGATATGCCATATACCTACCTAGTATATAAAGAATATACTCACCCAGTACATGATATGCCATATACCTTCCTAGTATATAATGAATATACTCACCCAGTACATGATATGCCATATACCTACCTAGTATATAATGAATATACTCACCCAGTACATGATATGCCATATACCTACCTAGTATATAAAGAATATACTCACCTAGTACAGGATATACCATATACTCACATAGTATATAAGGAATATGCTTTCTTTGTACATGTTCAGTCATGTACTCACCATGTATATAAGGAACATTCTCACTAAGTACATGATACGTCATATACCTGCCTAGTATATACAGAACATACCTAGTACATGATCAGCCATATACTCACCTTATATAAAACGAATGTACTCACCTAGTACATGATCAGCCATATACTCACCTTATATAAAACGAATGTACTCACCTAGTACATGATGAGCCATATACTCACCTTATATATAACGAATGTACTCACCTAGTACATGATCAGACATATACTCACCTTTTATGAAAGGTCCATACTCGCTAAGTACAAAAGTGATATACCTACCTAGTATATAAAGAAAATACTGAATACATGATCAAGCATATACTCACTTGGTATATAAGGAATATACTCACCTAGTGCATTATCAAGCATATACTCACCTACAGCTACATGCGAAGACAAAGATTGTACAACGACGTAGAGAGTGACTGTCCACACAGAAGCCTCCATGACGACAGATGGAACTCGCCTGTGTCACGGGATCTACACCAGAGTTTAACTTCCGCGTTGGGGCGGTGAATACTTATATACATTCAGGGGATCTCAGACACATGTTTTCAAAAGCCCGATGTACGTGTTCCGATTGTGTGGTGCCCCCAAATGGAGGTTGTAAATGATATACGAAACCAGGACCACAGATTGTGCGGTGTCACATTTCATGTATTATGATGTCATGGGTAGAGAGATACTAGGACCCCTGTCCTCGACTTTACCACGTGGTGCAAGCTGAACGAATTTAACTCCTTGAGTGTCATACTTCCTGTTTCCGCCCATATGGTCCCCGAACACACTAGCCAGAGGATGTACTGTTGGGAACACAAGTATCACCAGTTGTTAGGTATTGAATTTGAGATACAACATTCACAGGTGGTACACTGCCCTAGTCCGTAATTTTAAAATCGATGGAGATACAATACATGGATGTGATGTCGGTATGAAGTGCTTGAAGGCATTTATAGTGTCATAATGGATATATATTATATGCAAACTTCTGTCAGGCAGCACGGCATTGTTCTCATATGTTATACATACGCTCTCAGCGTAGACTATGATGCTCGCTTCTCTGATCAGTTGTGGAACCAGCATGATAACCTAGGACCAAGATCCAACAATCACATGGAGGGATTTCATAGTGGATTGACGAAACAGATGAAGAAGGCAAGAAATAGAGAAGAACGAAACAACAGATGACTTTGTCTACAGTTGGACCATGGTGCAGGTACCCGACCAAGATGATTCCCTCACCGTATGTAGTGAGTGAGGGAGAGAGGAAATTTAGTTTTACGCCGCATTCAGCAATATTCGGCCTATATGGCGGCGGTCTGTAAATAATCGAGTCTGGGCCAGACAATCCAGTGATCAACAGCATGAGAATCGATCTGCGCAAGTGGAAACCGATGACATGTGTCAACCAACTCAGCGAGCCTAACCACCCGATCCCGCTAGTCGCTTCTTATGACAAACATGGGTTATTGAAAGCCGGACCATCACGAGTACGTGAATGTACAGACATTAACCAACATCCACAGCGTCTGTCTGAAGCATCAGCTTGTGACCGAGGGGAGGACAACCAGTCACTTCCTTGTCACTTACTTACAGGACACTTACTTAAACTTCATAATGCTTCGGAATTCAATTGCCTGAGACAGTATCATCATGAACTGCGTGTGCATCATGAGATATTTTAATTGATAAATGCATTGAAACGGACTTGGACTAGTCCATTGTATATAGTAGGCATGTCCATGTTTAACCATGCATGAAGCATGGCCAATGGAGTATAAATCGGTTGTGGCGAGAGTGTAGGGAAAATGGGAGCACACCATAGAGCGGTAGAAGGTTTACAATCATAAGCCCATCTTATAGGATCGGGTACCCATACACTGCTAGGAGATATCTGGTCCAGTTCTAGAACCTGAACTCACTCATCCACTCACTTCTTTAAAACAGAGGCTATTTTAAATAAGCCCACTTGCCCGAGGTGAATGAGTGGTTCTGCAAACAGTTCACAATATCACCTTCCTTTGTAAGGGATCCATACCTGGACTACACCGTACGACAGAATACACTGAACGAAGACATCGGGAGGAAAAACCCTACAGTGAGTTGTTGGAGAAACAGGTTAGTTTTTTTAAACCTGTGTCTAGCTTCTGCAATTACAAAGCCATCTGCTGTTGTTCATCTCTTGTTAGAAAGCAGACATTTGTTGGCGCTTCTATATTCTTCCCTCGGGATAATGCTGCTGGCGATAGTAAAAACACATGGTGTTCCGCCGAGGCGATCTCTGTCGTGTTTATTAAAACCACATGACGCTAGAGTGTACTCGGTGCAGCGTAGAAAGTTACACAAACAGGCAGGGCGGAAATTTTCACAGGGAATCATTTCCAGCCTAACACCGGGGGTAGAAGTCTACGGTAGATGAATAAGTGCGCACGTGCGTAAGTACGTATGCGTGGGGTGGGAACAGGTGGTCGGGGCTGGAGCTTGGTTGAGAGGAGAGAGAGACAAGAAAGAGTGAGCGAGACTGATAAAGGTGAAGGGAGGACGGACAGACGGACAGAGAGATTAAGAGGCAGAGAGAGTGAGAGACTGACTGATAATTGCAGTCTAAGTACACTCATCAGACAGACGGATAGAGAGAGAGACAGGCAGAGAGATAGAGACTGATAAAGATGAACAGTGAGTTTAGTTTTACGCCGCACTCGGCAAAATTCCAGCTATATGGCGGCGGTCAGTTAATAATCGAGTCTGGACAAGACAATCCAGTGATCAACAGCATGAGCATCGATCTGCGAAATTGGGAACCGATGACGTTTCAGCCAAATCATCGAGCCTGACCACCCGTTCCTGTTAGTCGCCTCTTGCAAGAAGAGTTGCCTTTTATAGCAAGCATGGGTTGTTGAAGTCCTATTCTTCGTCGCACCTTCACGGGTCAGGGGTACAGAGGACAGAGACAGACTGAGTGAGAGAGAATGAGTGAGGCACTGATAATGGTGAAAAGATGACAGGCAGAGAGACAGACAGGCAGACTGACAGAGACACGGATATGTTTGGTGTGTAATTGCGCATGCTCTGGCGTCCCTTGTGCCTTCCTTGTGCGACCTAAGCTGCAAATTATTTACATTTCAGAGGCGTTCCTTTGAGCGTCCTAAGCGTTCTCTCTGCCTTCTCTGTTGCATCATAAACAAATAAGGGCGTCCGTTCTGCGTTGCTTCTGCCTTCTCGCCGACCGTAGTGCCTTCCTTGTGCATTCATTGGCGCTCTTTCTGCCTTCTGTGGCGACCATTCTGCAACCTGCATAGTCTAGTTTCATATGAACAGGCTAAGTAAAGCCATATTATAACGACTTCACTAAGAATGAACTATAAACTGCGTTTGCAAATAGCCATTTTGCAAGATCAGCAAGAACTGGTTTTCAACCGCACAGTCATTGCCATCTTAAATAGAAGGGTAAACAGACGTAGAAGATTGAGAACCCTGTGGGTCTGCCCATGGGTGATGCAATAGACATTTGCAGTTCGGGCACTACAACCAGCTAATGCAAGAATTGCATCTAAGGGGTGAAGGGTCATTCTACAATTATCTGAGAATGGAGCCAACCCCAAATCGCCAAACAGAACGAGACCTATTTCTATTGTAATCTGGAAAAGGCGCTACAAATTTTGAAAATGTTTGAATATGTTTTGTACATAGATAATATATCTTTTAAGCATGGTATTGTAAATTAGCAACTGCGATTGTAAGTGGCTGTACCCTAAAAGGGGGTTGAAGTAGCGTAAAGTTATTGTCTTCCAAAGACGGTACGTACGTCCCAACAACTTTCAAAGTCACTTTTGCTCAACCAATATTAATTAGTCGTAGTATTTTTGTTCTTTTTTCTTACCTGCATCGCCAGTGCCTGATGGGATGGTGTAAATCCAGCCAGGGTCGATGCAGGTAGCAAAGGTACTGTGAGTCCCCATGGACCCTCGCATGGTGATCTACCTTCAGCTGTTTGTGATGTATATAGCCCGCGTGTTATATCTTGTCTTGTCCAAATAGTTCTATCCGTTCTACCGTTCCGCACTAGTTTTATCCGTAACTGTGATATTCTAGTTGTTTTACTGTCCTTTGACAACAGGTTTTCATAATATGCACAAATCCCATTTCAATTTCAAATCTGTTCTCGTCACGATATGGCTGAAATATTGCCGATGTGACATTAAACATTTACTCACTCACTCACTGGAAAAGGCAGAGGGGAAGCAGAGAAAAGTCAGCGCGAACGCCGTGGTTGTTCAAGGGATCAAGGTTAACCCCCGTCAGATTAGCCCAGTCCGGAAGCACTGAAAAGGCGACAAGAACAACGGGATTCTGAGACGCGTTGAGGGGGAGGTAATTCTACAGGGTGTTAATAACTATTACACCGGTTACATTGCACGGAGTATTCCTCAGATGTGACCCAGATATTAGAACCTGAAGTTCTCGAGGAGATCTCACTGTAACCGTTCATTGTGAACGTTGTGGCGACATCGGACGAATATGTAATGAACAGGTGAGTATACGTATTTTGCAAATAACAATGTTATCTCCCCTCTGCTCGTGTATCTGTGGTTTTAGTGATCTCTGCTTGCCTCCGTTATACCAACGCTCCGTGCATCACATTACGTCCTACACCGTCACACAGTGCTGGTTGTATGAGGAATTTTCTGGAGATATTTGACGCCAACGTCAACACTCGGGATTCTACTGTCTGTTGCCCTTCTTTATATATGTTGCATCACCAAGCATTCATTGTTGAAAGTGTCTGAACTACTGACAACCAGCGAAGCATTCGTAAAATCTGCTGCCCGTGTTGACATGTCGACATGTCACTGTATGGTGATCAGTCCCAAATACTGCATTACAGCAGCTTACACTATTCCGAGTGTAGAATGGTACTAGAAATGTTTGACAGACAAGCCAAGCCATATGATCGCCGTGGTTCATGTCTCAGGTCTACAAGTCAGAATTGGCTGTCTCCGTGATGCCGGTGTCCCGCTAAACCTGGACCCCCTCGATTTTAGTAGCTTTTAATGGGTGTGGCAGTCGAGTAGCCATGGTAACAAGCTGAGTGAGTATCGGTCCTATCTTAGATGTTTGATTAGTACGTGAGAGGACACAAGTAAGTTAATTGTGTGTTACACACACACACACACACACACACACACACACACTGTATATGTATACATAAGAAGTAGTTTCCGAAATAACAACACAAAACGGATCTTCTCCTACATGTTTCAATCGTGTATCTTCAGGGAGTGATCTCTTCTCCCTGAAGATACACGATTGAAACATGTAGAAGATCTGTGTTGTGTTATTATTTTTCGGAAGCTACTTCTTATATATCTACAACTGTACGCTTGGTATTCTCATCACTTTCTTTACATATATCATCACGATAATACCCAAAATATTGTAACAGTTAAAGATGTAATTTATTGAAAACAGTCAGATTTCCTCATCAGCTGTGGGACAGATACACGATATATCTGCACATGGTCCTTGCATGCACATGCTGAACTTTGTTTTTGAAATGGTCCGTGCCTTGAAGTCCTGTAGGTATTATTGATGCAGCCAAAAGCAATATCAGATAGGGTCTGTGAAGTGGTATCGGGTGATCAGGCCCGTTGACATAGATAACATGTCGTTGCATCACAATGGCAGAAATCAATGCTTATACTGTTGATCACTTGATTCCTTGGGCGACACTTACTTATTTACTGACCACTACCATATAGCTGGAATATTGTTGAGAGCGGCTTTATGCAACAAGTAGAGTATAGTGTGTATGTCTTATGTAAGGCAGCTCAGAGTAAGCAGAGACATGTTTGTCTTAATCCTACAGGTAGGAAACCCTGGTGTCATGCTGATTGTGAGTCTAAAAAGAAGGAAGATGTGGTGCTTTAAATAATGATAACAATAGTAATAATAATAATTGACTTATATAGTGCCTAGTATCCATCTGACTAGTTGCTCACTGGACGCTGAAATCAGAATCTGATTATCATTACCCCAGATAACCCAAGCTGCCACTTAGGTGCTAGATGATTACAGCCACATGACTTTATATCACCGGGTACCCATTTTCTGCTGGGTGAACAGAGGCAATTTTGAACAAACTCACTTGCCTCAGGTGAGACCACATGTTCTGCATGTGCTTCGTTGTTGGGCAGGACTTAAGTCTTAGAACCTCTCAGGGGTCAAGATGCCAAACACGATCACCCATCTAAGGACTGCCCAAGCTTGACGGTGCTTAACTTCAACCAATTTGTGAGCTCTACATTCAGGACCACTCGCCCCTAAATCGGGTCAGATCTGTTGAAGATCAACAATCCTTACAAGATTACAGCTATGCTAGACATATAGTTACTGGTTCATGTATAACGAGGTATGTCATCAGAAGCAAGTGTGGAACAAAGGCTAAATTTCTTGTAAATACAATAAAAAACCCAAGAAATTACAATTTACAGGATGATTTCAAACTATGTAAAAATTGTGATAGAATAGTATAAATAGTGGCTATTGGCGCAGCCTCTTATTATTAGTTACATATTTTATTTGTTGCACATGTTAAATGTGTAAATATCACAGTGTGTAAGAAAGCAAACAGATTTTTCATGAAATTCCACTTTTGTACTACTAAATATAACATATATTCATTACAAGTAACACCCAAGAGCAATTACTATGGAATCGTGTGTCAATCCTGTACTATGTTGAAGTAAAACATTGAAAGTTACTTTAACATCTAATTTATCTTTACCATAACTCCAGTGTTATTTAGGAAAACAGAGCTATTACTCTGGGTGACGTTAAATTACTTATAATTAATATAATTATTATTCCTGCTATTGTTTTGCAGATGGTCCCCGATAAGGATGATGGAAATGTATGCAGTGGCTCTCCTCCTGGCAGTGGTCGCTTTCACAGGTTTGTTGACATGGCAACTGTATAAATGTAATCTATAATTGTTTTCTGTGTGTTTCTTTTTCAGTCAACAAGGGACTAGACATAACATTTGTTCTTATCAGTCAACTGTGAGTTTTTTCAAAAGTGAAGTCAGCAATATCCTTTCAACACATGATCCATGTTCATCCTCCATGATATCACATGATCCATTGTCCATAACATCACATGATCCATTGTCCATAACATCACATGATCCATTGTCCATAATATCACATGATCCATTGTCCATAATATCACATGATCCATTGTCCATAACATCACATGATCCATTGTCCATAATATCACATGATCCATTGTCCATAATATCACATGATCCATTGTCATTCATACATAATATCACATGATCCATTGTCATTCTTACATAATATCACATGATCCATTGTCATTCTTACATAATATCACATGATCCTTGGTCATCCTCCATAATATCACATGATCCATGGTCATCCTTACATAATATCACATGATCCTTGGTCAGCCTTCCATAATATCACATGATCCTTCATCATCCTTTCCTAATATAGCATTATCCATGGTTGTCCTTCTATAATATTACATGATCCATTGTCCTTCCATAATATCATGTGATCTATTGTCCCTCCATAATATCACAGCCATGTTCCATTGTCCTTCTATAATATCACATGATCCTTTGTCATCTTTCCTAGGGCTACACAATATAACCGGTTTATCAGTATTTACAGGTTCAGACATGAAAACAATGCATATTCTGATACCCTGACTGAAAACTGGTATTTTGACGTGCATTCGGAAAACTTTCATGACACTTGGAAATGTTCAGATATTTCTTTTTTTTCATGCTGGAAGTCATGCACATTTGTTGTGAAATGGCTACCCCCATCAATGCCACACCATTGTCAGCTAGCTTGAACTCATGCCTTTGTGTTATAAATTCTGTTGTTCACTGTTCTTAATATTTGAACCATGTTCTTTTTCAGGAAACATCTTGCAGTATATTGAGATACACATCACAGTAAATGTTTTCACATGGCAATACATCGCAGTATGAAATTTTCTGTAGTGCCCACCTTAGTCCTTCCACAAAATCACATGATCAATGTTCATCTTTGCATAATATCACACAATCCTTGTTCATCTTTGCATAATATCACACAATCCTTGTTCATCTTTGCACAATATCACACAATCCTTGTTCATCTTTGCATATAACACAATCCTTGTTCATCTTTGCATATAACACAATCCTTGTTCATCTTTGCATAATATCACACAATCCTTGTTCATCTTTGCATAATATCACACAATCCTTGTTCATCTTTGCATAATATCACACAATCCTTGTTCATCTTTGCATAATATCACACAATCCATGTTCATCTTTGCATATAACACAATCCTTGTTCATCTTTGCATAATATCACACAATCCTTGTTCATCTTTGCATAATATCACACAATCCATGTTCATCTTTGCATAATATCACACAATCCTTGTTCATCTTTGCATAATATCACACAATCCATGTTCATCTTTGCATAATATCACACAATCCATGTTCATCTTTGCATATAACACAATCCATGTTCATCTTTGCATAATATCACACAATCCTTGTTCATCTTTGCATATGACACAATCCATGTTCATCTTTGCATATAACACAATCCATGTTCATCTTTGCATAATATCACACAATCCTTGTTCATCTTTGCATATGACACAATCCATGTTCATCTTTGCATAATATCACACAATCCATGTTCATCTTTGCATAATATCACACAATCCATGTTCATCTTTGCATAATATCACACAATCCTTGTTCATCTTTGCATAATATCACACAGTCCATGTTCATCTTTGCATAATATCACACAATCCTTGTTCATCTTTGCATATAACACAATCCTTGTTCATCTTTGCATATGACACAATCCATGTTCATCTTTGCATAATATCACACAATCCTTGTTCATCTTTGCATAATATCACACAATCCTTGTTCATCTTTGCACAATATCACACAATCCTTGTTCATCTTTGCATATAACACAATCCTTGTTCATCTTTGCATATAACACAATCCTTGTTCATCTTTGCATAATATCACACAATCCTTGTTCATCTTTGCATAATATCACACAATCCTTGTTCATCTTTGCATAATATCACACAATCCTTGTTCATCTTTGCATAATATCACACAATCCATGTTCATCTTTGCATATAACACAATCCATGTTCATCTTTGCATAATATCACACAATCCTTGTTCATCTTTGCATATGACACAATCCATGTTCATCTTTGCATAATATCACACAATCCATGTTCATCTTTGCATAATATCACACAATCCATGTTCATCTTTGCATAATATCACACAATCCTTGTTCATCTTTGCATAATATCACACAGTCCATGTTCACCTTTGCATAATATCACACAATCCTTGTTCATCTTTGCATATAACACAATCCTTGTTCATCTTTGCATATGACACAATCCATGTTCATCTTTGCATAATATCACACAATCCTTGTTCATCTTTGCATAATATCACACAATCCTTGTTCATCTTTGCATAATATCACACAATCCTTGTTCATCTTTGCATAATATCACACAATCCATGTTCATCTTTGCATATAACACAATCCATGTTCATCTTTGCATAATAACACACAATCCTTGTTCATCTTTGCATAATATCACACAATTCTTGTTCATCTTTCCATAATACCAAATGATCCATGGTCTTCCTCCATAATATCATATGATTAGTCCCTTGGACACCAAACAAACAATTACAAGCAAAGAACTATAAGGTGATATTTTGTTTTGTAGATGGAGCCACGACACAAACATCATGTGACAAACATGGTTGTGTCGGCCAGCGCTACAACATCACTTGCGACATTACTGGAGTCGTCTCACATGGGATTACCTGGAGGAGCCCAGGGGGTGAGGAGGTGATGGCCTGCCCCCCTGCCGGTGGAAAGTGTCATGGAATGGCAGGATACCAACTGGTGGTGGACACAGAGGAGAGACAAGTGTTGGAGGTGGAAAAGTTCTCCTCCAGGGATGTGGGGAGGTGGTCATGTCAGGATGGCAGTTCCCCACCCACCTCCTACTGTCAGTGTGGAGAACTAGGTACATGTGATTGTTGATAGTAGTAGTAGTAGTAGTAGTAGTAGTAGTAGTAGTAGTAGTAGTAGTGGCCTAAGTGTCAGCTATATCCAACTATATTAGGTTGGTCATGTCAGGGTGATCAGTCTTTACGTTCTCTATCTCAGTGTCCCCAGATGTGACTGGCCTAAGTGTCAGCTATATCCAACTATATTAGGTTGGTCATGTCAGGGTGATCAGTCTTTACGTTCTCTATCTCAGTGTCCCCAGATGTGACTGGCCTAAGTGTCAGCTATATCCAACTATATTAGGTTGGTCATGTCAGGGTGATCAGTCTTTACGTTCTCTATCTCAGTGTCCCCAGATGTGACTGGCCTAAGTGTCAGCTATATCCAACTATATTAGGTTGGTCATGTCAGGGTGATCAGTCTTTACGTTCTCTATCTCAGTGTCCCCGGATGTGACTGGCCTAAGTGTCAGCTATATCCAACTATATTAGGTTGGTCATGTCAGGGTGATCAGTCTTTACGTTCTCTATCTCAGTGTCCCCAGATGTGACTGGCCTAAGTGTCAGCTATATCCAACTATATTAGGTTGGTCATGTCAGGGTGATCAGTCTTTACGTTCTCTATCTCAGTGTCCCCAGATGTGACTGGCCTAAGTGTCAGCTATATCCAACTATATTAGGTTGGTCATGTCAGGGTGATCAGTCTTTACGTTCTCTATCTCAGTGTCCCCAGATGTGACTGGCCTAAGTGTCAGCTATATCCAACTATATTAGGTTGGTCATGTCAGGGTGATCAGTCTTTACGTTCTCTATCTCAGTGTCCCCAGATGTGACTGGCCTAAGTGTCAGCTATATCCAACTATATTAGGTTGGTCATGTCAGGGTGATTAGTCTTTACGTTCTCTATCTCAGTGTCCCCAGATGTGACTGGCCTACGTGTCAGTTGTCTCCAGCAGCAGGAGAACTTTGTGGTGGCATGTACAGGTCTTCAGAACCATGGGGCTCCGGCTGTTGTCCTCACACTAAATGTAAGTAGTGGGAACATTGACTTTATTATGTACATGTTGGCTGCAGCTGATGTATTTACTTTCAGCACTTACCTTCTGATCTTCAATAAAATTAGGCAAATTAATTGCTAATTATTTATGGTTAAGAGTGAAGTAATGTGTATGCTTGTATAGATGTTGAAATCAGATGAATAGTTAACAGGAGGCAGATAGCTTGCAGGTTGCCACAGACAATGAACACAAGTGTGATACTGATGTATGTCAGCCAACACAATGGTGATGATATGTCAGCTAGTAATGACTGACAGTCAACACAGTGGTGATGATATGTCAGCTAGTAATGACTGACAGTCAACACAATGGTGATAATATGTCAGCTAGTAATGACTGACAGTCAACACAATGGTGATGATATGTCAGCTAGTAATGACTGACAGCCAACACAGTGGTGATGATATGTCAGCTAGTAATGACTGACAGCCAACACAGTGGTGATGATATGTCAGCTAGTAATGACTGACAGCCAACACAGTGGTGATGATATGTCAGCTAGTAATGACTGACAGTCAACACAATGGTGATGATATGTCAGCTAGTACTGACTGACAGTCAACACAATGGTGATGATATGTCAGCTAGTACTGACTGACAGCCAACACAATGGTGATGATATGTCAGCTAGTAATGACTGACAGCCAACACAATGGTGATGATATGTCAGCTAGTAATGACTGACAGCCAACACAATGGTGATGATATGTCAGCTAGTAATGACTGACAGCCAACACAATGGTGATGATATGTCAGCTAGTAATGACTGACAGCCAACACAATGGTGATGATATGTCAGCTAGTAATGACTGACAGTCAACACAATGGTGATGATATGTCAGCTAGTAATGACTGACAGCCAACACAATGGTGATGATATGTCAGCTAGTAATGACTGACAGCCAACACATTGGTGATGATATATCAGCTAGTAATGACTGACAGCCAACACAATGGTGATGATATGTCAGCTAGTAATGACTGACAGTCAGCACAATGGTGATGATGATGTTATGACTTCTTTGATGACCTATGAGTCAGAAGATATTTGAGAAAGAAGGTTGTACTCCACCTGTACGGGAGGTTTGACAGGTCCTTTGATAATTTGCAAACCAATACCAGTATGTATGCAGTAAGGGTGTTTCGTCGAAGGCAGTGCAGTTTATGGCAGGTGTAATATGTTTCAGGGCAGCAATTTTGCTGAATCCACATCAACATCCTCCAGTATCTCCATAGAATACACCAAACTGAATGGAGAAGTCTTCATGTGCTCCATATCTGGAGAAGCTGCGGAGTGTCTAGATCCCAGCACTGTCCGACAGATGTACGCTACCTGTCCAGGTGGGTACAAACAATCATACAGTGTTATTGTTACAGGTATATCATATTATTACAGGTATGTATAGGTTATCATGCGAGTGTGTTTTTGAATGTTAATATCATACATTAGGAATAAACACATTTGTATTTAGCTTCCCAAGGGAAAATACAGTGTTTGTCACCATGGCTTGCTAAATGCAATGTTTGCTAACTGCCACAAATCATGAAACTAAATTTCATGGCAGATAACATCGCATAACTGGACCATTGCTGGCCCAGAAAAAAAGGAAACTGCCCCAGTAAAGTCAGAAAGTCAGGCCTAGTTAAGGAATTCAGGAACTTGGAATGTAATATTTTGCACATTGGCGTTGAACTGGCCTAGTACAGGCAATGCAGCATGGCCCAGTACACACACACACCTTCTTGTCACTGCGAGGATTACAGATTTTTTTTAAAAAAATAAAAATTTTGAGATTAACCCCGACTTGAACCACTTCACAGTACAATGTGTCTAGACAAGGCCAGACACTTTGGTGTACCCCACCTGAGTGCTTTGCCAATCGCTACGCTACTGTCACATGCAATTGATTAAAACTTCATCTAGACATAATCATGGGTGATTGGCCTACCGATAACCACTGATGACACCTACCGGTTCTGTAGTGTTATTTCTATAAGTCGACTGAAAGCCGATTTTGATCCTCAACTAAACGATCTTGACACAAATGGCGGATGACAGCAAGGACGATTGGGTGCATAAAGGGGTATGGTCAAAGCAAGCTCCCTCCTTGGTCGACACTTGCTATTGTCTGCCATTTGTGTCAAGATCTTTTAGGTGAGAATCACAATCTATAAATTTCTGTCTTTGGTTTGTAAACCACTCTGTCAAACAACCCAGCATGAATTTTCGTGGATCAAAGCAATGACCTTTCTAATTTGCATCATTAGCCATAATTGATGCCAACAAATACCAAAATGCCTCTTGATATCATCCTGCCAAGAACACTATCCACTGCATTATGTTATTGTTACAGGTGCATCATGTTATTCTTACGTGTATATCATGTTATTCTTACAGGTATATCATACAGTGTTATTGTTACAGGTGTATCATGTCATTCTTACAGGTATATCATGCACGTCGATCAACACATACCTGATTGTGTGTGAAGTTATTTTATGGATCTCCGGATTCACTAACCTCATTGTGCTGTACCTGGGCTCTACAGGCGAGCGTGTATGTAAGTACAAAACCTCATTGTATTGTACCTGGGCTCTACAGGTGAGCATGTATGTAAGTACAAAACCTCATTGTGTTGTACCAGGACTCTACAGACGAGCATATATGTAAGTACAAAACCTCATTGTGTTGTACCTGGGCTCTACAGGTGATCATGTATGTAAGTATAAAAAAACAGTTCTGCTCTCAGGTGTGACTTCTGTGTTTGTATGTTCTACATCAAGGTTCCCTCATCAAAATATAAACTTAGTATATAAATATCAGTATTTTGGTTTTGGTTTTCAAATATAGATGTGAAAAACCAGTTGTTGAAGTATATGCTTGTATTGCAGATACAGGTCAGGAGGAGATGGTGGAGAAGGGAACGCTGTGGCTGTTGGGCATCATCCTGGGGGCATTCATGTTGCTGCTTGGGACTATCCATGCAATCCTGCTGTCACAGTTCTGTGCAGGTGAGAGACCCCACCCCATCCTGCTGTAACAGTTCTGGTCAGGTAAGACACTCCACCTCATCCGGCTGTCACAGTTCTGTTTGGGTGAGAGACTCCACCCCATTCTGCTGTCACAGTTCTGTTCAGGTGTGACTCTCCACCCCATCCTGTTGTCACAGTTCTGTTCAGGTGAGAGACTAACCTGCTCCTGCTGTCTCATTTCAGTATATGATTTCTCGGACAAATTCACATTTACAGAAATTTTGATGAACCTGTGAATGATGTCATGGAATCTCCACTGGACATTTACTTGATGCTATTACCACCGTATTTAGTATTACAGCTGTATTGACTTTCACATATATTTCAGTGTCGACCAGTGTACCTATTGCAGGGGCAGCCATGTGTGCATTCACTCTTCTCATCGGCCTTGGGCTGCTGGTAATCTCTGTGCTAAAGAAAGGTGGGTCTCAGATATCCCCTCAAACATGCCATTGATCATTGACCTGCAAAGCACTAACTTAATGTATGTTTACCAAGCATAGCAGATCAGTTCTTGCAATTGTATCATCATCGGTGAAGGTGTAAGCTCTGTTGAAGGTCCAGCTTGCAATTATTTGTGTGAAGAAACGCTGTCAGATTCCTTTTCAATGTGTGCATGTTGAATTTTAATCAGCATGTTATTACTTGATATATTTTATGTATAGTCTCGTGCCTTTGCCTTGAAGCATAAATATGTCTGGCTGAGCATGGAATGTCTTGGTATTTGTAACCTGTACATATATGCTAATTGCATCAGTATTTGAATTGTGGATGCTTTTAGCACTCATGATTACAAATCAAGAGATCTTTTGTCATGGTATATCATCTGTCGTCGTGCTATAAGTCCATAGTTACCCTTGTACTGTTGACATCTCTGAAATTACAAACCTCAAGCTGAAAATGTGTATAAATGACCTGACTTGGATGTCAGAAGATGAAGGATGTTGACAGATTGTTGGTGCTGTTAATATTGTTGATACACAATTGAGCTGCAGTGCCTTGTTTGTTTTTGTCAATCTGCATACCTGAAGTGACCATTAATCTACTTATCTGAGTTGACTGTCAGTTTACGTACCAGAGTTGAATGTTAGTCTACATGCCTGAATTGACTGTTGATCCATGACCTACATACCTGAGTTGACTCTCAATCTACATACTCTATAGCTAGTTGACTGTTAGTAGAAGTACCTTTGTTGCCTGTCAGTGTACATATCTGAGTTGACTGTCATTGTATGTACCTGAGCTGACTGTCAGTCTGTGCATTTGAGTTGACTGTGTAACTGAGTTGACTGATAGTCTAAGTATGATAGTTGACTGTTAGTCTAGGTACCGAAGTTGACTGTTATCACTTCCTGAAGAGAGATTACAGGTGATTGTTCTAGGTCATCTTGATCTTGCATGTCTGACTGCTGCATGTCGCATGTGTGTGTTGCAGTGACCCCAGAGAGCACAGAGTATCAGCTGCCGGAAGACCTCAAGATGAAGAGAGGTACATGCTTGTTTTTTGCATGAATTTCTTGCTAACATTAGAGAACTTGCACTTTGATACTCTTTGGAAAGAAATAGGAACATTTAGCTGAGGAAGACGGCCAAATGTTTTATGAAGAAAACTATTTGTTTGCTAGACATTCTTGATGTCCAGACAACCTTTTGTAAAAAGAACTTCGATTGCATTGAGCAAACAGGAGAAATTCAGCGCTCTTACAAGGAAACATCTAGTTTAAAACCTGTGTTGACATCAAGGTCCTTGTGACTCCAGGTTCCTGTCATGAGCAGAGGGTCAAACGTTGAGCATTGGGGACCAGTTATTGTAGGTTTGGTATTTTTTGTCTTTTTGTTTTGTTTTTTGATATTAGAGCATTAGTAATTTAGTTTGGGGTATAAATTAGGAATTCTGGCAATATTAAATGGATTTTCTTACCAGTGTCTTATGGGTTACAGTTGCCACTGGTTTGTTTGGTTTCACTCGCCATTTTGGCAAAGCAACTGGTTGCACGTGCTGAAAGGTTCCATTCCATGAGTGAGGGTGTGCACCATTCTTAGTGGACATACCCACTATTGCATATATAAGGGGCACACAACAGTTTTTTTATTGTCTGAGTGGACACTTCAAAGGGTAAGTGAACCCTTTGCATTGTGAAAAGTAGAGTTTGTTCTGAGATGGACAAGTGCTTATTTCGTGATGAAACAGATGGCCCCCTGTCACAGCAAAGCATATAAATTATAGTAGGGTGGACATAAATATAGTTTTGAGGACATATTAAGGGATAGTATTAATTTCAGGTGTCTGATAATTTGGGGACAGGTTTGGGTTGTTGTTATGATTAACTTGGACTTTTGTATTTCATTTTCCAGCAGTGTATTTTGTATTGTTTGTTTAGTTCTGGATTTGGTTTTCCTTATGAATAAAATGATGAAATGTAATACATTGTGTATCCTGAATTCCAAGGCTGCATCTAGAAACTGGGGAAACAGCATGGAAAAGAATTCTGTTGATGGATTGATAGGTTTAAATCCATAGTGACCCCTCTTGTGGTGAACATGCCAGTTGGAAGGGAAAAAAACCATGCAAAGTAGACACTCACACATATAACTGAAGTTATCACAAGAGACACAGAACCAGGCCTGTTACATTTTGGTGCCATGACCTGGATGCAATTTATTTGTGATTAATTGTTGACATTTCTATTTCTGTATTATTCATATACCTGTTGAAATAATGCAGATTTGAAGTTTGGCATATATAAATTGCAGTCGTATAGCTGTTGTATTGTTGGATGTTTTGCTTGAAGTAGGTTTTGTTTTTGAGTTTCTCAAGTTGATGGTAAACTTTCTTCAAGGTAACTGCATATTTCAAAATCGACTTACACTATGAGTTGTTTGGTTTGTTTCAAAATGAAGCTCTTTGTGAGTCCCTTAAGGATGATGTGAATTATGATATGCCCAAACCATATGTTCCATCTCACAGTGTCGCCTCCCAGTTATTCTGGATAGATGTAGGTCAGGAGAATATAGGTCATTCTCATGTCCATTTCCCCAGTACCAGAAGTGAGAATGTTCCATTGGCTGGTGCAGGTCATCATGACCTTAGGTTAGGTCAGGACAATGTGGGTTGTTCACACATACATTCCCTCAATGTTAGAACTGAAAGTGTTTCACTATCTGGTGTGGGTCGACATGCCCTTGGGTCAGGTCTTGGTCAGAGTCAGGATCACTCTGTTAGGTTTGAACCTTCGTTACCAAATATGTCCATGTATATGAGACAATGTATTGAGAAGGATGGCCGTATGTATGTCCATATAGATGAGCCAATGTATTGAGTAGGATAGCCGTATGTATGTCCATGTATATGAGCCAATGTATTGAGATGGATGGCCGTATGTATGTCCATATAGATGAGCCAATGTATTGAGATGGATGGCCGTATGTATGTCCATGTAGATGAGCCAATGTATTGAGATGGATGGCCGTATGTATGTCCATGTATATGAGCCAATGTATTGAGATGGATGGCCATATGTATGTCCATGTATATGAGCCAATGTATTGAGATGGATGGCCGTATGTATGTCCATGTATATGAGCCAATGTATTGAGTAGGATGACTATATGTATGTCCATGTAGATCCTACAGTGTATTGAGTAGGATGGATGTACATGTCCCAATCTAGATCAGAAAGTGTATTTTGAAGGATGGCCCAAAGTGTTTCCTTGTAGATCTGACAGTTTATTAAGAAAGATGGCTCTATATATCTCTATGTAGATCAGAGAGTGTATTGAGAAGGATAGCCCTACTTGTATCCATGAGGATCACAAAGTTTATTGAGAAGGATGGACCTAAATTTGTACATGTAGGTCAGATGGTGTATTGAAAAGAATGGACCTACATTTGTCCATGTTTATCACACTGTGTATTGAGAAGGATGGTTGTAGGTATCCCTAGACTACAGGGACTACAACTCATTGATCTGTTTCAGGAGACACTGCAGTACTGGAGGAGGACACGGATGAGCTGGAGGAGGACAAGTGACATTTCCTTTCACTTCTCTCCTGCCTATCACGAGCCAGACATCACCACGCTCATCTCCGTCCACATGCGTGTTGTTCTGACTTAGATGCACTTCAACACGCACAAGTTTTCTGAAGGCTGTTGTGGATATACAGTGTTGTAATCAGAAACACCCCATGTACAACCAGTTTGTAGTGAGATCTCCAAGTGCACACACTGACAATCTGTTTACCACTATTCATCACTTATGACCATTACCAGTGGAAGTTTTTTATCAATGTTCCATAGTTAGGTCAGATGGTATTGTTGTTTTTTACTATTTCCTTGTTGTGTCACAAGATTCTAATTTATGAACCTCCAGTGATTTCACTCTGTTATTTATGAAAGGCAGTATTTCAAGTCGTATCCTGATACCCCATTGATTAGGGGCAAAACTTAAATGTTGCACTTCTGCCCCAGGATATTGATTCATTTTTGTCTCTCTGCCCATGAATTTTCTGAGGAATAGCCCTTGACTTTGAATTATCACATGTTTTGCATGCTGAATCACAGAATGCGATCGAAAAATTTTACATTGTTGAAAACTTCCAACATCCCAGCTAACATCACGTAACTGGGCCAGTACTGGCCCAGTGAAGTCAGAGCATCAGGCCCATTTAAGGCATTCTGGAGCTGGGCCTGTACTATTTTGCACACTGGCGTTGAACTGGCCCAGTACAGGCAGAGAACTCTGGCTCAGTACGCAACCGTAACACTTGCTTAATTGGCCCTTTACAGTTTGACCAGCACTGGCTCGGTTATAAGATCAGTACCATTTCTACAGTTTAAAACAAGCTGATTCCAAACAAAAATAATCTGAAGGAGAAAATTCAAAACAAAACAAAACACAGGTTTATCCATATGCGTTTGATTCCTTCTGAATTTAACTTACATTTTTGAATTATGCAAACAGGTCATGCGTGATCTAAAAATATGTCATATATGATGAATGACCGAATGTTTAAAATTTTCAAAATGCTCTGGTCTCAGCAAAATGTATACTGCATGTTATTATTCAAAATTTAGCTCAACACTTAACTTGAGTAGCAAAAGTAATCTCTACAAGTGATTCAAAGCAAAGATTGTTACTATTTAGAGTCACATCACATCAGTTTACACTCAGAAATATGGAAAGTGTCACCTCTCTAGAGCAAAAGACATGGTCCTGAGATAATCTCCCACAATTACCCAGATGGGAAGTGCACTACCTGTACTGGGCCAGTATGGGGCCAAGGTGGTGTCGTGTTTACGGTAACTATCCATATGTGGCCTGGTACAGTTTTGCCACTAAAGGAAAATAGCACTGGTCCAACACTGGCGTATGTTATACCAGTACCAACAGTACAGGCCAGACCAATGCCAGCACTTGCCCAGTAATGTGATGTTAGCTGGGATATAGTGCCAATACCTGGATTTTGCTTAAAAGCTTATCCACAAGGCTACAAAGGATCACTGTGAAGAATATGATTGTCAGCACAAACCATGTGTTCCTCACAAGACAGGTAGTGCGTACAGGGCACAGCATGTGTATTGCACACTCAGTTAGCAGTCTCATCCCAGTTGATTTGAACAGTAAGTACCAAATATTTAAATTATATCTAAGGTATATCTTTAGTTGGTTTATAAAAAGAATAAAACATGACCCTTGGGCATTATCAAGAAGCAACAATGGTTTCCCACGAGGAATACACGGGCGCATACGGCTATTGGGCATTCCCTCAGGAAAACATCTTTACTTCTTAATAATGCCTGCAGAATTTGTTTTATCCTGTACTTACTTTCCAGGTGTGAATGTTGTGTTTATCAAACTTGTCTTGTGGGGTTTTCAAATGTCTACTATATTTTGTAAGGCTTAAAGGAATTGTGATATATGTGTAGGATATAACATCATCTGCAGGCATTTTTGAAAAGTAAGCTATCTTACATATCAGTAATGCCCACAGGTCATGTTATATCTAAACTTATAAACTGACCGAAGATATTTACTTTAGATATAATTTCAATATATGGTATTCACAGATGAAATCAACTGGGCAGAGTCTGGTAGCCGACGCCTCGCCTTGCATGTGCAACGCACCTGTTTTGCACACACTACCTGTGCCCCCCCACGCACTACCCATGCCCAGCACATACGCTGTATGTACGCATAAGGTACTGGGTGTCAAAACTGGTTGTCAGCACGATATGTTGGAAATTGTAAAAAATGTGACATTTTATGATTATAATCAGTGATGGCAAGATAAAGTTGTGTCAAACTTCAAAATAAATAATAATTCAAAGTTCTGGGTCAGAGGGACATTACTAACATAATGCCTGATTCAGGAGGACACATTTATATATAATTGCCTGAGGAAGCGAGATTGTATCCGATTTGAGGGATATTACAAAAAAAAGTGTCTCCAGAGAACAACAGAGTGACATCATTTTAGGTTTTTAATTGACAAGTCACCTCAAGTTTTATAATACTTCTGCATTTCCCTCCATATATATGAGGAGAATTTTTATCAAAGTTTATAAGCTTGGGTTTTTTTTAAGTAATTCAATACAACAAGAACCTTTTTTGGAAAATGTCTCATGTTTTCCTCCTATCTCTGAGATAGTCTGTTACATTACTGCTGGCATGTTGGTTTCATATTGTATTCAGAATGTGAATTACTTTTGGTCAGCGGACTAGCAACCAAAGAATATTCAACAAACATTGCATCTATATTAAGATTCATGAAACAACCATCCATTTCAAATGCCAGTGCCTGAAGTAACTCATTGGGAAAGATGAAAATTTAACCTTTGGCACTAGTCATCAGTCAACGACAAACTTGATGTCTCTGCACTAATTTTAATTTTACAGGAACAATAACTTTAATTTTGAAAACAGAACAAGTAAAGAAATCTGATTCCTGAAAAATGTCCAAAGCAAACAAAATGACAAGATGTTTTATTCCGGAAGTAGGGTCGTCATGCCCACAGTTTCTTTTCAAAATTTGGATGGAAAAATCGTGGACTCCAAACAATCCAAAACTCACTGGGACTTGGAAAAGATATCTCCATTGTAGATTGGCATTTCTTATTTTTTTTCTCCAGTGCAAAGTTCTTGGTTTCAGCTTCAAGGATGTTGTCATGTCCTCACATGGGCTTGCAAAAACAACTTTTAAAAACAAAGGTCCATGCATTCTCACTCTGTTAATTAAGTCCCAGTTAGCAAGTGCTGGGGTCAAAGAGATCACCAGTAATATGATGTTAGTCGTCAACTGTGCAGTGACAGTATGGAATCATGAAGTAAGATTGTCCAGAATGAGAGTGTCATTTCGACCAGAAAATGGTGTCGGAATTTGGAATGTGCAGATGTCGGATAATTCAGTGTTTAAATGATGATAGTATAGAAGAAAGCTGCTGGGACCGAAAAATTAAGTTGGAATTCACAGATTGTCAGATAATTCAGATGTCGGAATATACAGAGTTCATTGCACTTTTCATTCAGGGTGAAAAGATTCTTGGGTCAAATTGATAATTTTTCACATTGTTTTACATGTATTTTTTTCCAAAAATCCACTGTACATAGCTTTATTGTGGTCGTATTTCCATGGTTACCAATAGTCCCCCTTTGACATTCCAGAAAGACTGTTTGTGTTTGTACAGCGACTACATTAATTAGATTCATGACATACTGTAGATCAAGCTTTAATCCTTTCAATTCAGAATTCTTTGTTTTTACAATATTTTGAGAATAGCCACTTGTATTGTAATATTGTATCCTGTATGTATGTGCATTGTACTTCTCGGGTGCCTTAATCAAGCATTGCAAACGAATGTGCAACGTTATGTCCCTCAAGTGATAAGGCACGCTTGTATCACCTCACACCTTCAAACTAAGGGGATCTGGTGGTTAAAGCTTTCCCCATGTCAAGGTGAAGCAGGATATGGGGACCTGGTGGGTTGTGTTCCTCGGTGGGGTGGGGGGTTGGGGGGTGGATGCAGTTACATTGTTCCATGTGTCTAGGTGAAGAAGGGCATGGGGGCTGGTGGTTGCAGAGTTTCCATGTCAAGAAAGATCATGGTTCAGTTCAAACACTCACAAGACTTCAATGTAACTGCCCTATGTTCCATTCTTGTACTGTATGAAGACACAGGACTCAGTCTAGCAGTCCATTGTGCCCTTCACATACTTAATAAAGACAAATGTGCAATATTTAAGTCAGAACCAAAGGTGCATTCATATTGTAGAAGATTTCTTTATTTACATTTTTAGCTCACACACAGGCAGGAAGTTGTGGGACTATGGCTGCTTCTGGCTATATGTTGCTATGGTGGTGAAAATGCCTGTGTTTTGAACAAACATATGAGTTGAGGTTGACCCATGACAAACTGTATATGTTGATGCATATTACTTTCCATAGGAAGCTGAGAGTTCATCTCTGAAATTCCATGCAGTTCTTATTGTTATTTGGCACAATCCTTGGTCAGTGCTGGATGGGACATTTTAAATAGTGTGTTCTCAGCCACATTTTACATATATTTTCAGTAATTATGACATTTCATCGAACACAGGTGAGACACAGAGCCTTTTGAATTCCACCTTCACATTTATCATAGCATATGTTGCCAATATATATTATACGCCATGCACAACTGGATTGTTTGCTACTGTTTACACTTTGTCTAGTCTGTATGTATTATTCTGAAACAGTCACATATATACACAAACCGTCCTCTCCAGTCTTGCCTTGTTATTATTCATCTTATTTAGTTTGGTCTGCCTTGTTGCCCTGTTTTTACAAATAAAACATAAAATATATATTTTTTTTGTATTGTGTTCATTTTTCATGGGGAATCACTTTTACGTTGTACGCATTAAGATAAGAAGGTTTTGTGGGGCCAGACAACCCATGGTAAACAAAACCTGTCATCAGGCCAGTCAGACAGCCCATGGTAAACAACGCTTGTCAGGCCAGTCAGACAGCCCATGGTAAACAACGCTTGTCAGGCCAGTCAGACAGCCCATGGTAAACAACCCTTGTCAGGCCAGTCAGACAGCCCATGGTAAACAACCCTTGTCAGGCCAGTCAGACAACTCAAAAATGCATAAATGTGAAATGCAAAAAAAATCAGTTGTTAGTAATGCATGAGTCAGCATATCCATCTTCACCAAAACCAATAAAGTAATAACGATTGATTCAAACAGATCCTGACTACTACTCAGAAAGTAAGGGCCTATGATGAAGCCAGCACCTCCGACACACCAGGTGTCATGGGGAGAGATCACAGGTCATGCTGCTTTATCACTGGCACTTGTTTCAAAGTGTTCTGTTTGAACACACGAAACGGAAAACTGTATCTATATCTGAGTACATTATCCTTTAATATTGTCGTTCGCTTCTCAAAGCAGACCTCATGAAGACACCGGAAAACTTATTGATTTGCGGGGCATATATAGAAATTGGTGAGTCAGACAAGCACAGACAAACTTTATGGAGGAATAACTTCTCTTTTGGGCAAAGCGAAACATTACAATATAGATCGATGATCGATGCAGCACCATAGGAGACCACATGATATGTGTATGTACACATTCACCTATATATGTATGCATTCACCCATCTATATCTGTACACATTCACCCATCTCTATTTGTGCACATTCACCCGTCTGTGTCTGTTTTCATTCACCCATCTGTATTTGTGCACATTCACTCATCTCCGTATGCATTCACCTGTCTGTGCATGTAGACATTCACCCATCTGTCTGTATGCATTCACCCATCTGTGTCTATACACATTCACCCATCTATCTGTATATATTCACCCATCTGTGTATGTACACATTCACTCATCTCTGTATGCATTCACCCATCTGTGCCTATACTCATTCACCATATGTGTCTGTAGGCATTCACCCATCTATATCTGTATATATTCACCCATCTGTGCATGTACATATTTACTCATCTCTGTATGCATTCACCTATCTGTATGCATTCACCCATCTGTGTCTATACGCATTCACCCATCTATATCTGTACATATTCACCCATCTGTGTATGTACACATTCACTCATCTCTGTATCCATTCACCCATCTGTGTATGTACACATTCATCCAGCTGTGTCTGTATGCATTCACCATCTATATCTCCATATATTCACCCATCTGTGTATGTACACATTCACTCATCTCTGTATGAATTCACCTATATGTGTATGTAGACATTCATCCATCTGTGTCTGTACGCATTCACCCATCTGTGTCTGCACACATTCACCCATCTGTATGCATTCACCTGTCTGTGCATGTAGACATTCACCTATCTGTGCCTGTATGCATTCACCCATCTGTGTCTATACGTATTCACCCATCTCTGTATGCATTCATCCATCTGTGTATGTAGACATTCATCCAGCTGTGTCTGTATGCATTCACCATCTATATCTCTACATGTTCACCCATCTGTGTATGTACACATTCACTCATCTCTGTATGAATTCACCCATCTGTGTATGTAGATATTCATCCATCTGTGTCTGTACGCATTCACCCATCTGTGTCTGCACACATTCACCCGTCTGTATGCATTCACCTGTCTGTGCATGTAGACATTCACCTATCTGTGCCTGTATGCATTCACCCATCTGTGTCTATATATTCACCCATCTGTGTATGTACACATTCACTCATCTCTGTATGCATTCACCCATCTGTGTATGTAGACCTTCACCCATCAGTGTCTGTATGCATTCACCCATCTGTGTCTGTGCGCATTCGCCCATCTGTGTCTATACGCATTCACCCATCTGCGTCTGTACACATTCACTCATCTCTGTACGCATTCACCCATCTGTGTCTGTATGCATTCACCCATCTGTGTCTATACGCATTCACCCATCTGTATCTGTACGCATTCGCCCATATGTGTATGTACACATTCACTCATCTCTGTATGCATTCACCCATCTGTGTATGTAGACATTCACCCACCTGTGTCTGTATGCATTCACCCATCTGTATCTGTACATATTCACCCATCTGCGTATGTACACATTCACTCATCTCTATGCATTCACCCATCTGCGTATGTACACATTCACTCATTTCTGTATGCATTCACCCATCTGTGTATGTAGACATTCACCCATCAGTGTCTGTATGCATTCACCATCTGTGTCTGCGCATTCACCCATCTGTGTCTATACGCATTCACCCATCTGTGTCTGTACGCATTCACCCATCTGTCTATGTACTCATCTCTGTATGCATTTACCTATCTGTGTATGTAGACATTCACCCATCTGTATCTGCATACATTCACCGACTGCATTCAGTGCACACTCGGCCACCCATTGAGTCAGAGAAGCAAAATAGATTTGTCCAAACCTTCAACTTCTTTAGACCCGTGAAGGTCCCGGGGTAGAATAGGCCTTCAGCAACCCATGCTTGCCATAAAAGGTGACTATGCTTGTCGTAAGAGGCGACTAACGGGATCGGGTGGTCAGACTAGCTGACTTGGTTGACACCTGTCATCGGTTCCCCATTGCGCAGATCGATGCTCATGTTTATCACTGGATTGTCTGGTCCAGACTCGATTATTTACAGACCGTCGCCATATAGCTGGAATATTGCTAAGTGCGACGTAAAACTAAACTCACTCACTCACTCACTCAACTTCTTTATTCTCATAAAACCACCATCAGCAGTACAAGAGCAAAGAATATCAACATCAACATAAACATGCGTCATGATGTTGAGTTATTTACGTATCGGAAGGTTTAGATTTGAGATTCTAAATTTCAAAACATGGAAATATAGAGATTTTAGAAATAGAGGATATTTTTCATAGGCCAGTGCTTTTCATCCTCGATATCTTCTGGGTATACGTTCCGATAAGTCTCCACTATGCCATAGATGCATCCACGACTCCGATAAATTTATTACCTCCCTTGGCTGGCTTTTTATTCAATCAGGTGTCTACGCTGGGAAGTTGAGCGAACCAATCAAATTATCTAACCGATTCAACTTGGCAAAGCAAACCATGCAGAGGTTAGAAGGAGTTTTTGCGCATACACATGTATTTTTTTTTAAAGTTTTGAACCTAAAAGTATGTCTGTATGATTTCCCCAAAATCTGAATCGCACTGCGAGCAAACTTTCGCGACCGCTACCTTTCTTGACACTGGCAAGCTCGGTTATAACGACGGCCGAGCTGATTGGCTATTGTGAGAATGCGAAGCCAGCGAAGGGAGGCAATAAATAATTATTATCGGGCCGACCCGTAGATGCGTCCAGGGTAGAGTAGAAACTTGACGGAACGTATACCCTGGAGATATCGGGGATGATGCTTTTTGTCCAACGTTGATAATAAAGTCCCTGAGAACTGGGACGTTTCTCTTATTCCCATTTTTAAATAAACTGATCTGTTAGAAACTGCTTTGCTTTTGAAACTACAGACTTTTCAGAATATGCCGAGGAATTTACAAATATTTCAGCTAACCCCGTTCTGTCTAATAATAGTTTTATGGAATGTAACCAAGGGTATGCCATTGTGTGTTGTTCATAATTATGACTTTTATATTGGCATGAAGGTATATTGAGATAGCTTGATTTAACCAGAGACGACATTGCCTGAACTGAACTCGATTTTTGACATTTATTGAGGGCCCTTTTTGAATTTGTGCGTATGACGTTATATCTTAGCACATAAATCCATTTCATATACAGTTATGTCGTTCAGATATCAAACTGTATTTTCTTCGCTCACAATTTCCGTAAAGATGACAAATTAAAAAAAACGTAGCAGAGTGCTTTTATTGGTGCACGATAAAAAACGGAGAAATTTACTGCTTTTTAACGTACACAAGTTTTGGACAACATTTAGCAGTGTCTATTTCTCAAACACCCGAGGTAGTCGCAGTTATATTTATACCAACGAATAGGATGTTAAATATTCTACATTTCTATGTACTTTTATATCCGTATGCAGAACCAGGACCACGCGAGCGCAATTATCGCACAACGTTCACTTTTCAAACTGTACGAAAATGAGCGCCTGAATAAAACATCTCGGCATCCAGGGGTTTAAGGACTGGCTAATATGAGCCTAATATGAGACTCCGAGGGTGCGAATTCGAATCCCGAATAGGATTCAGCTGAATAAAGTACTAGAATTTGTACATTACTAAGAAAATGTAATAAAAAAATATGAGATAAAAATGAAACAGACATTTTTATGGATTACAACTTCTTCTTTATTATGTTTCGATGTAGATTCTCACATCGTTTTCAAGCTAAATTAGCTTTAGCTTTAGCTTGAAAACGATGTAAGAATCTACATCGAAACGTCGCTCAACATAAGAAACAAGAAGTTGTTATCCATAAAGCAGTATGTTTCATTTTTTGACATACCAACTTCTAGAATGCCCATTAAACATAAATATGAGATATGACATTTGGCTACTTTCTAAATGGCACCCCTGTTTGTTAGGAGCTTACTGCTGCGCTTCACAAAGGGTGTCGTTAACAAGAGCGCACAATTCCCGCTGACAACAAAAATATATGGATTTCCTTTAAATTGAATAATGTACAAATAAAACATTGGCCCATAAGCAATGAATCAAATACTGACCTATAACCAATTACCGGTGTAATCAAATATTTATCTGTAACCAGTGAATAACAAATGACCAGTTACCAATGAAACAAACAATGACCTACAACCAATGAATCAAATATTGACCTGTAACCAATGATTCAAATACGGACATGTTAGTTGTGGTGTACGTGATGGTTTACATGTTAGTGGAGGTATAGGTGATGGTATACGTGCTAGTTGTGGTGTGCGTGATGGTTTACATGTTCGTGGTGGTATAGGTGATGGTTTACATGTTAGTTGTGGTGTACGCGATGGTCTACGAGTTAGTGGAGGTATAGGTGATGGTCTGCGTGTTAGTGGTGGTATAGGTGATGGTTTACATGTTAGTGGTGGTATAGGTGATGATTTACATGTTAGAGGTGGTATAGGTGATGGTTTACATGTTAGTTGTGGTGTACGCGATGGTCTACGAGTTAGTGGAGGTATAGGTGATGGTCTGCGTGTTAGTGGTGGTATAGGTGATGGTTTACATGTTAGTGGTGGTATAGGTGATGATTTACATGTTAGAGGTGGTATAGGTGATGGTTTACATGTTAGTGGTGGTATATGTGATGATTTACATGTTAGTGGTGGTATAGGTGATGGTTTACATGTTAGTGGTGGTATAGGTGACGGTTTACATGTTAGTGGTGGTATAGGTGATTGTTTACGTGTTAGTGGAGGTATAGTTGATGGTCTACGTGTCAGTGGAGGTATAGGTGATGGTCTGCATGTTAGTGGAGGTATAGGTGACGGTTTACATGTTAGTGGTGGTATATGTGATGATTTACATGTTAGTGGTGGTATAGGTGATGGTTTACATGTTAGTGGTGGTATAGGTGACGGTTTACATGTTAGTGGTGGTATAGGTGATTGTTTACGTGTTAGTGGAGGTATAGTTGATGGTCTACGTGTTAGTGGAGGTATAGGTGATGGTCTGCGTGTTAGTGGAGGTATAGGTGACGGTTTACATGTTAGTGGTGGTATATGTGATGATTTACATGTTAGTGGTGGTATAGGTGATGGTCTACGTGTTAGTGGTGGTATAGGTGATGGTTTACATGTTAGTGGTGGTATAGGTGACGGTCTACGTGTTGGTGGAGGTATACGCGACGGTCTATAATTGAGCAGCCATATGTCTCTACGGACTGATTTTCCAAACTTGATAGTGAGTGAGTGAAGTGAGTTGTACGCCGCACTCAACAATATTCCAGCTAAGTGGCGGCGGTCTGTAAATAATGGCGTCTGGACCAGACAACCCAGTAAGCAACAGAATGAGCATCGATCTGCGCAATTGGGAACCGATGACATGTGTCAACCAAGTCAGCGAGCCTGACCACCCGATCCCGTTAGTCGCCTCTCACGACAAGCATAGTCGCCTTTTATGGCAAGCATGGGTTGCTGGATCCTATTCTTCCCGGAATCGCCACGGATCTCTAAATTTGATAACAGTTGATATATGACGATGTTGTCGTTGTTGTAAACCATCACGTTCACATGCACAGCTGATGGAGGAGGGATCCGCCACACACCTACAGTTACGGCAGATGGACAGGAAGCACATCACGAAGGCATTTCAACAAGGTTCATTGACAGACTCTATTGAGCAGGTTTCAATCTTCCAGCGCCTGTCTCTGAAACACAGAACATTACACTTAAGGAAATGCCCGTCATATGGTCAGGGTTAATGAGACAAACTGAAGCAATGTTTCCTCTGCTAGTAACGCGCTCAATAAATAATGGTGGAAGGTCAGTAGTCTCTCATGGACCAAGAAGTGTGATTGAATGTCTCTCTACATAGAAGTGGGTAGACAGGCCCTACGACCTGATGTGATGTCAGTTTACATAGAAATGGGAAGGCAGGTCGGTATTGAATGTGTTCTTTATCCAATAGTACAAAATACAAGCAATACTTTAAAGTGTTGTTGAAGCTGTTCTGGACTCCCCTGATGGCGGTCCCGTTCTGTATCGTGTAGCTGTATGTTTCCTGCCAGTCGTTGATGTAGTCGGAGGTAGTGCACAGCCCAAGAGTGTATCCTAGAACATCACCAGTCATGTAAGTCGATAACCCCTCCCTCCCCTCCACTCCCCCACCATCAACACACATACACACATGCACGCACGCACGCACACTATACTGATTCGTGAAACTTACCATCCAGATTACAGCATACAAAAGTGAACTGCCTGTCCTTTTCAGAGTCGCTATAATAGCTAGAAACTCCCTGGACTGAACCTTCTGCACAAGCGAAGTCAAAGTCAGCATTGTATGCGTTCACGTTGGCTGAAAATATAAAGTGCTTCTCACTCTAAATTAGGTCATTTGTTGTTTTCCCTGAATAACTGCATTTGAGGTTTTGGTTTTGCAGGGGCAGGTTTTACTTTTCGCTAGAAAGACCTCATCCCAGGTTTTACTCTCTGCAATCGTCTTTTCCTAATATAACTCTATATGAACGTCAACATTCAAATGATATATGAGTGTTTGAAATCAATTGAAAAATATCGTTCATGATTAAGTTGAAAGTGCAGTTGTTTTCCCTAGCAAGGTTAAAACTGCCACTCACAGACTTGTAGGCAGACGCTTTACCACACGGCCACACGGCCACCCGGCCGACGGAAAAACCTGATTTGAATTATCTATTTATAGTTACTGTCATAAAATTGGTTTTGCGTACTCTTCAGTTATCGTAGCTTCGTTAAATGGACATCTACATTGTAATTATCCATCATTGACGGTATATACGTTAGAGAAAACACTTCTCATCGGTTTTGGTAGACAATGCAAAGCCGTTTTCACATTGTCTGTTTTCTTGTATACACAACAGTTCGTCTGTTTAGTGTCGCCCTATTTTGGCATAGGCAAGTGAGTAAGGTCGCACCAATGATATTACCTGTCATTCATGTAACAGCATATACATGTAGTCCTGTCTTTGAACATACAAACTCCCAGGCATTCATGTAACATTGTATACATGTCTTATATATCTTTGCACATACAAACTCCCTGTTATTCATATAACACTATACAAGTCGTATCGTTGCACAGACACACTCCCAGGCATTCATGTAACATTGTATACATGTCTTATTTTTGCGCATAGAAACTCCTTGCAATTCATATAACATTATACAAGTCGTATCTCTGCACATACAAACTCCCGGTCATTAATGAAACATTGTATACATGTCTTATATTTGCGCATGGAAACTCCCTGTAATTCATATAACACAATACAGGTCGTATCTTTGCACATACAAAATCCCTGTAATTCATGTAGCATTGTACACATGTCTTGTATTTTCAATGACAATATTTCCGTCATTCATGTAAAACTATATTCATTGCTCTCGAAAAACCTTAGCAACGTTGTACGCAAGACTTGTGACTGTACTGACAGTCTCATAAGACCTTGGTACCGTTGTGTGCAAGACTTACGAAAGTTAGTACAGTTCCCTGTTCCAAATGTCGTCGTTGTACAGTCGAACTGGTATACTCGGTCACTCATACCGTTAGCGTTAAAGGTGCCCCCGCTCCAAGATACAACAGGTCCATTTGCACAAAACGCACTTTGGCTGTGATATGACGTCACAACAGCAAGACTCGATACAAGCAGGACACCTTTCTGGAATCAGTAATATGAGTGAAGTAGCCAGTAATATGAGTGAAGTAGCCAGTAATATGAGTGAAGTAGCCGGTAATGTGAGTGAAGTAATCGGTCATGTGCGTAACATATGTCTGATCTAAGCGCTTCGCACCGCTTACTGTCTTTGCATGGTGACGGTAGTTTGATAACTGAATATTACTTGCACTGAAGTACTGTCTATTATAGAAAAAAATTTCGCATTTATATGTACAATTAATGTAGTTAATATGTGAAGGTATGAAATATCTGTTTAACAAAGTAGGGACTAACTACACTCTGAGAAGTAGGGAGAAAGGAAACGTAGGATAAGGACGGTACTGAGGAGAAATTAGTGTAGAAATAAATAACGCAGCTTTTTTTCTCAGTCCAAAGCGGTTTATTTGGAACAGACTGTGACTTCGTGCAAATTAGTGTGCAATGATATTGTATTACAAAAACACTTTTTAAATGCCCATTCTAAAATTAAAACTAGCTTCATTACAAACGATAGCTGGTACAAAACATAATAACTTTAATACTGAAACTATAAAGGAAGAACCAAGGAGTCTCACTATCACGATAAAGGGAAACAGGTAGGAGGGGTCGTCTCAAACAATGTGTCAAGACGGGGTGCCACAGACGGTGGTTGGGGTCCGAATGGGTGGTAGAGATATCAGCTAAGATTACAGGGAATTAAACCGGGGAAGCAAACGGCATGTCATAACATTTGACAAAAAATATCCAGACCTGTCGATCATCGTATTGAGATATTTAACAAATACATACGGGCACACAATGCACAAGCCCATAGGTCGACTTGTAAAAGAAGCTCAGGGCACTGTACATATGTTGATTAAATTGTTGTCATTCGATCAGTAAGCAACGGAAAATCAAACAGAAATTATGTGATTGTAGGTAATATGAATTCTCACCAATGTGCAAAATTGACATAGAGCTCAATTAAATTATTTATGCAACACTAAATTAACATGTAAGTCTATGGAATGACGTCAAGTGTCCGAACACTTTTTGCACGACTCTGTAATTGTCGTCCGTTCATAACTGATGATTACTTCATCCCTGCGACTGTGTAATTTATCAGTACCGTAGTAACTCAAGTAAACACTGTTCTTTTATATGTTTCCTTTAGCAGTTACCATCCTCACTGTGTTATATCCCACATTGCCAAAATATCTCAGTTTGATTGAAAATCTCTAGGATATTATCACTCCTTTCGCGTTTCAAGGCTCGCTCCAAATTTTTGATCTCCCAAATGGAGGCCAGACGTCCCAAAAGTTAGACGTCCCAGGTTATGGTTGGTTGCGCGGAGGTTCATAACACTGTTACCTTCGTTAATTAATGGACTAGTCCCAATTTACTAATCCAAACAGGAAAGGAAGAGGTGAGAATTACAATCATTTTATTTGACATAAAACAAAATGTGTTATTTGAACAATTAAATAAGTTAATTTAACAAGATTATTTTATAGGGTTAATTACACCATTCAAGATATCTTTCACATCATTCACTATACAGACAAGAATGTCAACCAGCTTTGAGTAAATGCCCAGCTGCATCAAGGAACTCCATGTTTGTCACACCCACCCACCCCACCCACCTCCCCCCGCACGCAGTCTCTCCTACAGATGCATCAGCCTGTTCTCAATTTCCCTGTAGTCACGCCTGATTGATTTGTCTGACAATTGGGACGTATGACTTTTGGGACGTCTAACTTTTGGGGGTAAACCGGCCAGACAGTACCGTTAGCAGACCCAGCGCCAAAGGTCGTCTTAATTGAAGAAACAAAGCTGTCTTAAGAGCTAAATGTTTACTGATGCCACCGAATCGAAAGTTCAATACCATCACGTTGAACTAAAATCGTCTGTTACAAGTGTACAGATTCCAATACAAGGACAATAAAGATTTAGAATATACGTTCAGAAATATTACGCATCATTCCAAATACTTACAAATAAATCCATAGTAAGCCGCTCAGGGACAGGTCTGATCTGACCTCAGTTCACCGCATTATATACTGCAAAGAGCTTGTAGGGTGCGCCTCTTGCCATATGCACAGACTTTGATTGGACAGTTACAGTTGCACTGGCTCGCATATTGACCATCCTCCACCTTAATGGATAAGATAATGGCTTCATCTGTTGACATGTGTCCTGACGGCGATATTCAATCTCGACACAGGTGGGGGTACACAGGTAGATATTAGCTGGTTATTTACTTCTGCTCGTTCACCACCTGTCTGTGTCTCTGTCTAGTGTTAACCTGTGTGCAAGCGCCAGTTGGGAGCTAATAAGTAAATAGTGAACGACTTACACTTTCATGTTGTTGTTGTAGCTGTTGTTACTGCTGCTGGTGTTGTTGTTGCTGATGTTGTTGTGGTTGTTCCAAACGACATCGTGAACACCACCCTAGAGAGAATCTCAGGTGCAAGTAACGCTAAAAACTTGGCATACCATCTTGGTATGTACTGTGAATATGGGGTCTTGGCACTAAGCAAAAGGATATTGCTAAGACCCCGTTTGTAGGAGTACTGTGGAATCTTTCTATTACAGTCTGGACTGGGACCGACTCATTTGCCCGCATTAGAATCTTTTGTCCATTACCGTGTTCACTTCCACAATTAGTTAACTCCCTTTGTTAAGGACACCCAACAACTTGAATTATTCTCTCTCTCTCTTTTATTTATACTTAATATATCATTTATACTTTCACTGGAAAAAGTCTGTTAAGGTGAACTGCTTCTGCCTCTGTAAATTTCCAGTGTTTTCAGTCAACCATTGTGAACAGAAGTAACAGAGATGTTCATTCAACGGACTGCTATTTTAGTCAGCTGCGTCCGGATTACCGTGTTTACTCGTGGCAGGTTTCAGCGTTATAAGCCCCTGTGGACAAAATGAACAATTCCAGTGTCATGCTTAAGTATGCGTTTGTAGTGAACCAAGCCTTGTGCATGGGGAGAAATATCGGGATGGCAACATCGTCGTCAATATCCGGGTCGTCGTAGATGTAGTCGCTGGCTTTAGGTGTAACACCTACCTTACACAGACATCGCTTTGGGCTTTAGTGGTAGACCATGATTTGTTTCCTTATTTGTTGTTTGACTCCAGCACTCAAGTACATTCTAGCTATATGATGACGGTCTGTAAATAGCCGCGTCTGGACCAGATCACCCTGTGATCGACAGCATGAACATAGATCAATGTTAGGATATGATCTGTTCTCTGTGTCCCTGTCAAATAATACAGTTCTAAAACACTAGTTGACAGTGTTTTCATGAAAGGCATCAACACTGAAAGCTGAAAAACGCCATGATATGTATCCTACCCACTTCGATGTATGGGTTTACGTCATACTCACATGTATAGCCCTTGAGGGCGGCAACTGAACAATCGAATCTGGGCCAGACAATCCAATAACTGACATACGACAAGCATGTGTTGCTGTAGATCAATTCTAACCCGGATCTTCACGGGTACGACAAGCATGTGTTGCTGTAGATCAATTCTAACCCGGATCTTCACGGGTACGACAAGCATGTGTTGCTGTAGATCAGTTCTAACCCGGGTCTTCAGGGTACGACAAGCATGCGTACCTCTTGATCATTTCTGGTATCCAGTTTTATCGGTTAGTTAATTTAAAACGCCAAAGTGAGTTGTGAATGGTACGCTCAACCCCCAAGCGTAGACACCTGATTCGATGAAAAAGCCAGTAAAGGGCCGAACCTTAGATGCATCCAGGGTTAGGTGGACATGTATCGGAACCAATACCCTGGAGATATGGAGGATGCCGCACCTCTAACTGCATAGTGACAAACGTATATGAAACATTACATACAACTAACCTGGTTTCTTTTCCTTGTATTGTCAATTAAGTGATGAATGTGAACAGCTCCGTACTGCTAAAAACATATAAAAATTAAGGCGTTCCTTTACTTTGCTTAAGAAGCTCGGCCGAGCGAGTTAACATCACCGGTGTGACTGTACAGTGGGAGTTAATGGTTTTTATATAAGTGGGATCCACAGGCTAGTAATTTCTCGAAACGTTCGTTGCCCATTCAGTAAGCCCATTCTTAACAACCCGTGAAGGTCCCGGGGTAGAATAGGCCTTCAGCAATCCATGCTTGCCGTAGAAGTCGACTGTGCTTTTGTCGTTAGAGGCGACTAACGGGATCGGGTGGTCAGGCTCACTGACTTGGTTGACACATGTCATCGGTTCCCAACTGCGACAGATGGATGCTCATGTTGCTGATCACTGGATTGTCTGGTCCAGACTCGATTATTTACAGACCGCCGCCATATAGCTGTAATACTGTTGAGTGCGGCGTAAAAATAAACTCACTCACTCATTCCCCATTCTTAATACATTGTCTATGATCAAAGTTAAGAATTTTTAGGGCAACGACCGTTGCGAAAATTTAGGCCCTGCATGGCTAACAATTTCCCGAAGCGTTCACAGCCCTACGAACTTCTTAAAGGGCAAGTTCACACGGATATTAACCATTTCGTCCTCTACTTTTTCATCATAGGAAATGTTTGTCAAGTAGCTTTTAACCCAGAACAATACAAATTTCAGGAAGACCTGATTTATTTGTTGCGTTATATCGATTCATAGTTATACATCAAAGGTCACGTGCAACGTAAAACACACCTTTGCAGATTCTGATACCTTTCGGTATGCCTTTACCGAAACAAACTATCAAAAACGCCACTTCAACCTATAAAGTTGGAAAAAAAACGTGAAATCGGAGTTCAAACGATTCTCCAATGTTTTCAGGGGTGGGGGTGGTGGGTTGCGGGGAAAGTGGTTTCAACAGCTATGCTTCAGTGAATAGGTTCACGGAGCTTGGAACAGTATGAGGTTGTGAGCAGTAGTCTAACCTTGGTTGTGCACAAAAACAAGTAAATAATCTACTCGTCACATAAACAAACATAGCAGACTCTGTCACAGAAAAAAAACTCCATGTCTGGTTTATTGACACCCATACGTCTGCCTGCCTGTCTGCTAATGACAATATGCAATGCACAGCTTCAATTACTGACCACATGCAATTTGAAATTAACGCCTATGGGGCTTATAAGCCATTAACAAAGTACAGACTAGGCGTATCGGCAAATGAACCAGTGGCCATGCAATGAAAAGGCTTCGTTACACACAAGTCCACGCCCACCCTCTCTGACTGGGATCGGTATCGCGGCTGCTTCGTTTCGAGGGAGGTAGACCCAAGTACAAACTATTGCACTTTTGATTTGCAATTATACGCTTATAATTTTGTTTATTTGTTTTTTTAACAATCACCAATGCATTATATACATATCCTGTACAAGTGATAACTGTGTTTTAATTTTGTTTGATTTTTTGGTTGCATGTGACCTTTAACCGAGAGTTCACACCTTGGCTTATGTCCTTTGGAAATGACGTCATTGATGCCGAAATGATAGACAAATAGCGCCCCTTATTAGACCCATATCACAGGGTACAGGTATAGATGTGGTTCCTGTGTCTCGATGCGCAGGCTACTGTTTTAATCCACCTATTGTCTTACTCTCTACTCTGTGTGGCCGATTCCACACTAACAAATGTTGAACAAAAAGTGTTATCACGTAACCAAATTGTATAACATTCAATCTGAGTCAGTCTTTTTTCCGTCTTTCGGTAACAAAGAACGCCAGGGACCGTTTGTTTCCTGTGCCAACCTGTGACACTTGTCTTAAAATACACTGTTGCAACTATGAGATAACTCATAGTAGCAAATTCGACCAAACTTGATACAACGAGTAACTCATGGTAGGCAGCCAACGTGTTAATACATATCTTTTCAGTAAGTTTCGTATGGCCTGTAGGCTAGGTTAATTTGTTTTAACGATATTTATTATTCAGTGGAGCAAGTGCTTATAATATTGTTCCGTAATGTATTGGATTGGTAAAGAAGCCGAAGGCTTATATAAATACCTTTACACATGGTGTAGGATATGCACTGAGTGTACACTACATATTACAATGTAATAAGACAAATATACACCACCAACATACACATTGATTCTAGATCATGGAAGATCGGTTTTATCAATAGTAGATATTAAATGTGCGGAATCAACTGAAGTGTTACAGGTTTTAATGAGCATATATTTTGGTAAAAGGACGGCTTAGGTATCTTCTTATTCTGTTTTAAAATTTAATCATCGCAACAGGAAAGAGTAAAACTTGGAACTTGGTAAGAATCGTGCCGACGAGAAATGAAAACGGAATCTTGTAATTCAGGACGTATTCATGTATTGAGCCACAGAGTCAATAATTTGTTTAGAGTCCTGTTTAGATCCACCTCTTCCGTGGAGGATATCTATGATCTACGATGCTTTCCTCGAGTGAAGAAATATTTATTTTTGCGCATGTGTTGGTATATTGGAAAGACGGATAAGTAGTGATATATATCTTCGATTGAATGGTCACATTGGCATGAAGGTTTTTCAATTGAGAATCTTCTGTGCATATCTGCCTTTAGGTTACTACATTCTAATCTTAGTCTACACATAGTGATTTGTAAGTGGCGTGGGCCACAGTTTGCATACCATTTTAAGAGGTCTGTCCTTCATTCTTGAAAAATCAGCAGTTGTGCGGTTTACGAGCGACCCATGACGAAGACCCTCCAGATGACATGGACCAACACTTGTCAAACCTTAGTCGGTGTAATAATACATAGGGTTACGCTACTGACCATCTTCCATCAGCTTCATGTGAATTCCCCATTTCCACTTCCTGACTTTAACAATTATAGTAGTAGCATCTTTTGAGGTTAGACATAAACCTTTTATCATGTTAGTGGTGGTATAGGTGATGGTCTACGTGTTAGTGGAGGTATAGGTGATGGTCTGTGTGTTAGTGGTGGTATAGGTGATGGTCTAAGTGTTAGTGGAGGTATAGGTGATGGTCTGTGTGTTAGTGGAGGTATAGGTGATGGTCTGTGTGTTAGTGGAGGTATAGGTGATGGTCTGTGTGTTAGTGGAGGTATAGGTGATGGTCTAAGTGTTAGTGGAGGTATAGGTGATGGTCTAAGTGTTAGTGGAGGTATAGGTTATGGTCTGTGTGTTAGTGGAGGTATAGGTGATGGTCTACGTGCAAGTGGTGCTGTAAGTGATGGTCAGAGTGTTAGTGGAGGTATAGGTGATGGTCTGTGTGTTAGTGGAGGTATAGGTGATGGTCTGCGTGTTACTGGAGGTATATGTGGTGGACTACGTGCAAGTGGTGCTGTAAGTGATGGTCAGAGTGTTAGTGGAGGTATAGGTGATGGTCTGTGTGTTAGTGGAGGTATAGGTGATGGTCTAAGTGTTAGTGGAGGTATAGGTTATGGTCTGTGTGTTAGTGGAGGTATAGGTGATGGTCTACGTGCAAGTGGTGCTGTAAGTGATGGTCAGAGTGTTAGTGGGGGTATAGGTAATGGTCTGTGTGTTAGTGGAGGTATAGGTGATGGTCTAAGTGTTAGTGGAGGTATAGGTGATGGTCTACGTGCAAGTGGTGCTGTAAGTGATGGTCAGAGTGTTAGTGGGGGTATAGGTAATGGTCTGTGTGTTAGTGGAGGTATAGGTGATGGTCTAAGTGTTAGTGGAGGTATAGGTGATGGTCTACGTGCAAGTGGTGCTGTAAGTGATGGTCAGAGTGTTAGTGGAGGTATAGGTGATGGTCTACGTGTTACTGGAGGTATATGTGGTGGACTACGTGCAAGTGGTGGTATAAGTGATGTTCTATGTGGTAGCGGTGGTATTGGCGATGGTCTACGTGCAAGTGGTGGTATAAGTGATGTTCTATGTGGTAGCGGTGGTATTGGCGATGGTCTACGTGCAAGTGGTGGTATAAGTGATGTTCTATGTGGTAGCGGTGGTATTGGCGATGGTCTACGTGCAAGTGGTGGTATAAGTGATGTTCTATGTGGTAGCGGTGGTATTGGCGATGGTCTACGTGCAAGTGGTGGTATAAGTGATGTTCTATGTGGTAGCGGTGGTATTGGCGATGGTCTACGTGCAAGTGGTGGTATAAGTGATGTTCTATGTGGTAGCGGTGGTATTGGCGATGGTCTACGTGCAAGTGGTGGTATAAGTGATGTTCTATGTGGTAGCGGTGGTATTGGCGATGGTCTACGTGCAAGTGGTGGTATAAGTGATGTTCTATGTGGTAGCGGTGGTATTGGCGATGGTCTACGTGCAAGTGGTGGTATAAGTGATGTTCTATGTGGTAGCGGTGGTATTGGCGATGGTCTACGTGCAAGTGGTGGTATAAGTGATGTTCTATGTGGTAGCGGTGGTATTGGCGATGGTCTACGTGCAAGTGGTGGTATAAGTGATGTTCTATGTGGTAGCGGTGGTATTGGCGATGGTCTACGTGCAAGTGGTGGTATAAGTGATGTTCTATGTGGTAGCGGTGGTATTGGCGATGGTCTACGTGCAAGTGGTGGTATAAGTGATGTTCTATGTGGTAGCGGTGGTATTGGCGATGGTCTACGTGCAAGTGGTGGTATAAGTGATGTTCTATGTGGTAGCGGTGGTATTGGCGATGGTCTACGTGCAAGTGGTGGTATAAGTGATGTTCTATGTGGTAGCGGTGGTATTGGCGATGGTCTACGTGCAAGTGGTGGTATAAGTGATGTTCTATGTGGTAGCGGTGGTATTGGCGATGGTCTACGTGCAAGTGGTGGTATAAGTGATGTTCTATGTGGTAGCGGTGGTATTGGCGATGGTGTGCATGCAAGCTGTGGTATTGGTGATTGTCTACGTGTTACTGGAGGTATAGGTGATGGTGTACGTGTTAGTGGGGGTATAGGTGATGGTCGGCGTGTTAGTGGAGGTATAGGTGATGGTCTACGTGTTAGTGTAGGTATAGGTAATGGTCTGCGTGTTAGTGGTGTTACAGGTGATGATCTACGAGTGGCGGTATAGATGGCGGTCTGAATTTAGTTACACACCACACTAAGCAATATCTCAGGTAAATGGCAGAGATCTGTAAATAACTGATTCTGGACCAAGCAATCCAGTGATCAACAGCATGATCATCGATATCCGTAGCTGGGAACCGATGACATGTGTCAACCAGGTCAGCCAGGCGAACCATCCGATCCCGTCAGTCGTCTCTAAGACAAGCTTGGGTTATTGAGGATCAATTCTAGACCCGCATCTTCACTGGTCTCTCAAACAAGGAAGCTTGACGTCGTTTTGACTCATAACTCAGTTTTATGATGGTCTGTCACCGTCTCGCTGCACAGGTCTTTTTCCGCTATGCTGTACGTACGGAGCAAAGACACCAATATATACAGGTATTTATAACAGTGATAGTATAATAGTTATAATAGTAATAAAACGTATTTGATGGGCATTTTAGAAGCTGAGTTGCTTAACATCACTTGCTTGACAACATTTGAATTTACAATTTATGTCGAAACGTCGCCTTTCACATAATAAAAGAAGTTCTATATCCACAAAAATGTAATTATTCTTCAATAGTAATATAGCAATAGTGATAATCCGCTCATATGGCGCTCATATCCAGGCACAATGCCTGTTCACGGCGCTACGTACACTATTATGCCCGGTCAAAGATCCTTCTATACGTTTTCAACTCCCTGGGGACTATCCAACCATGAAGCGTGTTAGGCGCAAATGTGCCCACCTCGGGACCCGTACCGAGGTGCCTCCACAGGGAGTCGAACGAACAACAAGGGCGTCCGTGCAATTGCTGTTCATTGCGTTCCAGAGAAAATCGTAATGTAGTTTTTGTAGTGTGATAATTAGCGTTAAAAGATGAAGATACACATAGGATATATACCCGCACTCACACACCACCCGCCAACAGAAGCCAGCATATTTCCCCAGGATGTCCTCATTGCACTGTTCATTGCTGACTTGGTTGGCGCTAGACACCGCGTTCCGTGGAGCTATGCTCATCATATCCATCACTGGATCTTGTTTATTATTGCAATCGTGGTATCTGTTTGTCCAACGTGGATTACGGTCTGCTTTCCGGGACTGCGCGTTTCAACATCATAGTTATCTCCCATCTACCATATCCACGTGACAAGGTAATGGCGAACTAAATGTGTAGAAATAAACAACGTGATTTTAACTCAATCGTTCTTTACATTCTACTATAACACTGTAACGATGTTATTGTAACCACCCAGTTGACAACGACCTTCATAGCCCACCACTACAAAGTCCACTTCTGAATCTAATCAATTAATCACTTAGTCAATGCTTGATCAATTCATAGAGTAACATATTGTCCAATAAGCTCTCCGCCAGGTGGGAATGTTTTCTCTGCAGTTCTGCTAAGCTGTGCAAAATACAATGGCTAGCAACGTGGCGAGATATTAATTAACATCGCCGGAGCAGCATCAAGGTGAACCGGTAGCGCTCTCTCGCCGGTGTAGATCCACAACACCTGTCAAACTCGTCACGAGGGCATCCCCTAACGGAATCCCCTAGCTCATATTATCGGAGCCCGCAGATTGGCTGAAATTAATAATACGTCACGAAAAACGGGAAAACACTCATAACATTCCTCGCGTGCTCGCTTAGCGAAATCCACCCTCCTGCAGCTCGTGGAAGCTGCGTGCCGGTTTATGGGAAGACGGTGCAGCTGCCAGCGATCAGGTTTCATCAAGGGGGCCCCGATTGGCCCAACCTGCTTCCAAAAATACACCATGGCAGATATAACCCTTCGTCTCATTTGGTACAAACTCGGGGAGAGCTCTAGCAAGATGGCGGAAGCAGCAGCTACATGGTATTCCAAGCTTCGATGGGAAGATCATTTCTTGGATATTTTGTTGATAGGCTGGTTTTGTTGGTGTTCAGTGATTGTCATTGTCATCAACTCGTTCGTATCTTTCGTGGGTCCTCTGCAACGTCGTCTGCCGTCGGAGACATTGCGTGCGAAGGAGGTCGGTGCCAAACCTGCACTACCGAAGGGGCCCGGCATTGAAACATGTCAATGGTTTAACACAGCGCTAAACTGGTTTTACCTTCACTATTACCATTCTGCGGACTTCCTGGACGAGTGGATTAAGTCTCTCAATGAACAGATGACCAAACTAGGGGTAGGTACAGCAAACCATTAACATACATCCAAGGTACTAGATTAAATCTCATTAAAAATATCCTATAGCTAAAAAGTGCAACCCTAAGCAAGTGATGATGCTTGCACACAAAAATAATACCACATACACATGTATGCAGTCATGATAAGTAACAACATAGAAGAAGCATATTGTCACATTGCATAATTATATCAACACCTCTCAACAATGACATTTTGTTCAGTATTATCCATACATATACACTGTCATTATGTAGTGAAATAACTTATGTATACACATCCTCGATACCTCCAGGGTATACGTTCCGAAAAGTCTCCACTATACCCTGGATGCATCTACGGCTCAGCCTGATAAATTTATTACCTCCCTTGACTGGCTTTTTATCCAATCAGGTGTCTACGCTGGGAATTTGAGCGAACCAATCACAACTCACTTTCGCATTTTAAATTCTCTAACCGATTAAACTTGGCAAACAAACCATGCGTAGGTTCTCTGAAAGTATTAGGTGGATTTCTTGCATATGTTTTAAAAAAGGTTTCGGACCTATAAAGTTGCATGTATGATTTCCCCAAATTGTGAGTCGCACGGCGAGCAAACCTTCGCAGTTGCAACTGCTACCTTTGTTGACACTGGCAATTTCGGTTATAACGGCGACCACTCTGATTGGCTACTGTGAGAAAGCAGAGTCAGCAAAGGGAGGTAATAAACTTATCGGGCCAACCCTTAGATGCGTCCAGGGTATAGTGGAGACTTTTCGGAACGTAGACCCTGGAGATATCGAGGATGATGTATACACTGACATGCAGTGGAATAACCTCACCAATATTCATTGTACTTTAAAAACATGCATACACTGATACTTGTGTAGTGTTAAAACATTTATGTTCACTGATGGTTATGAAGTGTAGTAACTTACTCACACATACATGTATATATACACACACACTGATGTTATGTAGTGTAGTAACACACTCACACATACATGTATATATACACACACACTGATGTTATGTAGTGTAGTAACACACTCACACATACATGTATATATACACACACACTGATGTTATGTAGTGTCATAACCATGATAACATATAAACATCTTACCTCACACATGAATGTTGCTCTCTGATTGACTAAGCGCTATTCTATTATTTTCAATCTACCCCGCTTACAGGCGATGTATTATTTTCAATGTACACCGCTGGGAATTCCGAACTCTTCTGGTGCTTCACGGTTGTACTTCTTTGCCTCGAATACCATTGAATCACGCATGAAGCATGGAAATTACCGATGTTTTCCGATTGAAAATCGATGGAAGGTAGATAACTCTAAATCTGTTTACCTTGTGTCGTCTGCAAAATCGCGATTCACCTCGCATTCAATAGAAGTGCTTCAAACACCTTGAAATTGTTTGGTAAGGTAAATACGTTGTTCACTGGTCCTGCGGTGTCTATGGGCTCATGTACATTCCTCAAGGGTACATGAGCCCATGGACCCCTCGTGACTGGTGAAATCTTAATTCATAGAAAATGACAAAATACCCAACTGAGTTTGAGTGAGGTGTGTACAATGTATTTAGTTAGTCAAAGAAAAATTAAAATACCGGATTGAGATGAGCTGAAGCAAGTCCATAACTCAATGATCCAAAATGCTATCTGTAGCTCTGAATATATATCACTGATGTTATGTAGTGTTATAGCATACACTGGCCACTGGCGTGCAGTAGTGTGTGCGTGCATGTGTGTGTGCGTGTCTGTATACACTGACACACAATAACTGTTGTTTAATGGCATATACACTGGCATTCTGTGGTGTAATAATACATATGTGTACACTGCCATGATGTAGTGTAATAACAATTTCTATTCACCCTTATTGCCAATATGTATGTCCCCATGTCAATACCGCCTAGACTATATTGTGTTATCAATATCAGTGTATTGTTACCGTGGTAACGTCTTCAACAGCAATAGGGCTGCTGTGTATTGCATTAGTAACATGTGTCAGGGAAATTATAAACATGTAGGTTATGCTTCAGTATTATGTTAGGATAATTAATAATCAATTGATATAGATACTGGTACCAGTAAGTCAATCCAGGTTGTAACAGAGAGTAGCCACTTGTAGCATGGGTACCAGTAAGTCAATCCAGGTTGTAACAGAGAGTAGCCACTTGTAACATGGGTACCTGTAAGTCAATCCAGGTTGTATGGAGAGAGTAGGCAGTTGTAAGATGGGTGCCAGAGAGTCAATCCAGGTTGTAACAGAGAGTAGGCAGTTGTAAGATGGGTACCTGTAAGTCAGTCCATGTTGCAACAGAGAGTAACCACTTGTTACATGGGTACCAGTAAGTCAATCCAGGTTGTATGGAGAGAGTAGGCAGTTGTAAGATGGGTGCCAGAGAGTCAATCCAGGTTGTAACAGAGAGTAGGCAGTTGTAAGATGGGTACCAGTAAGTCAATCCAGGTTGCAACAGAGAGTAGCCACTTGTAACATGGGTACCTGTAAGTCAATCCAGGTTGTATGGAGAGAGTAGGCAGTTGTAAGATGGGTGCCAGAGAGTCAATCCAGGTTGTAACAGAGAGTAGGCAGTTGTAAGATGGGTACCAGTAAGTCAATCCAGGTTGTAACAGAGAGTAGCCACTTGTTACATGGGTACCTGTAAGTCAATCCAGGTTGTATGGAGAGAGTAGGCAGTTGTAAGATGGGTACCAGTAAGTCAGTCCATGTTGCAACAGAGTAACCACTTGTTACATGGGTACCAGTAAGTCAATCCAGGTTGTATGGAGAGAGTAGGCAGTTGTAAGATGGGTGCCAGAGAGTCAATCCAGGTTGTAACAGAGAGTAGGCAGTTGTAAGATGGGTACCTGTAAGTCAATCCATGTTGCAACAGAGAGTAACCACTTGTTACATGGGTACCAGTAAGTCAATCCAGGTTGTATGGAGAGAGTAGGCAGTTGTAAGATGGGTGCCAGAGAGTCAATCCAGGTTGCAACAGAGAGTAGGCAGTTGTAACATGGGTACCAGTAAGTCAATCCAGGTTGTATGGAGAGAGTAGACAGTTGTAAGATGGGTGCCAGAGAGTCAATCCAGGTTGTAACAGAGAGTAGGCAGTTGTAAGATGGGTACCTGTAAGTCAATCCAGGTTGCAACAGAGAGTAACCACTTGTAACATGGGTACCAGTAAGTCAATCCAGGTTGTAACAGAGAGTAGCTACTTGTAAGATGGGTACCAGTAAGTCAATCCAGGTTGTATGGAGAGAGTAGGCAGTTGTAAGATGGGTACCAGTAAGTCAATCCAGGTTGTATGGAGAGAGTAGGCAGTTGTAAGATGGGTACCAGTAAGTCAATCCAGGTTGTAACAGAGAGTAGCCACTTGTAAGATGGGTACCAGTAAGTCAATCCAGGTTGTAACAGAGAGTAATCACTTGTAAGATGGGTACCAGTAAGTCAGTCCAGGTTGCAACAGAGAGTAACCACTTGTAAGATGGGTACCAGTAAGTGAATCCAGGTTGTAGCAGAGAGTAACCACTTGTAACATGTAAGTCAATCCAGGTTGTAACAGAGAGTAGCCACTTGTAACATGGGTACCATTAAGTCAGTCAAGTTGTATGGAGAGAGTAGCGAGTTGTATCGGGTACGAGTATCCCAATCCAGATTGCATGGAGAAGTTAGTCGCAATTATTGTTTACCTGTGGCAATGATTTACCTGTCTATGCTCACTGCTGACCAGAGTGGTGACTTTTTACCTGACTTTGGTGACTATTTACGTGACTGTGGTGACTGTTTACCTGGCTGTGATGACTGTTTACATGACTGTGGTGACTGTTTTGACTATTTACCTTACTGTGGTGACTGATTACTTGACTGTTTACCTGACAGTGGAGGCTGATTACCTGACAGTGGTGACTGTTTACCTGGCTGTTGTGACTGTGTACCTGACTGTGGTGACTGTTTACCTGATTGTTTACCGGTGGTGACTAATTAGCTGACAGTGGTGACTGTTTAACTGACTGGTTACTGTTTACTTGACTGTAGTGACTGATTACCTGACTGTGGTGACTGATTACCTGACTTTGGTGACTTTTTACCTGACAATGGTTACTGTTTACCTGACTGTGGTGACTGATTACCTGACAGTGATGACTGTTTACCTGACTGTGGTGACTGTTTACCTGACAGTGGTTACTATTTACCTGGCTGTTGTGACTCATTACAGGACTTTGGTGACTGATTACCTGACTGTGGTGACTGATTAGCTGACAGTGGTGACTTTTTTCCTGGCAGTGGTGACTGTTTACCTGACTGTGGTGATTCATTACCTGACTGTAGTGACTGTTCACCTGGCTGCGATGACTAGTAGGGTTATTATATAATTATACAAACCTTTATCATTATAAAATGTTTATAAAATCATACCTTTCAGCCTTTGACACATCCCTATCTTAGTGTGATGAAGCCATCATCCACACGACAAAATCATGGTCAGTTGTGCACAGTGACATCAATAGTCGTGATAACTAAAATCTGGAGAAACAGTATGGTAAATAGTTTATGGCAACAGCATATAATAATGAAGTTCATGTCTCGCAATGCTGATAAGAAGGTTTTTGTCAGGAAATATTCAGAATTTGTCTACTTTTGTCTTTTTTCATCAAAAAGACACATTTAAATAAGTAGAAGTTCCAGTAGTCTTATTGGTGACTTTTACTGAATAAACACAAGCATATGTTCGCAATTCATTAGTTAAAACCATTTGATTTGATCATAAAAAGTCATATCAATTGCTTGTACTTAGTAACTTTTCATGAAAATTTCTTGTAAACTTATAACGATTGTGTCTGAAATATTCTTCCACATTCATTTTTCTTGTACAGCACTCCATCTCCTAGGGTCATGACCTTTTAGCATTACCATTTATCAATACAGACAACCAGCAGATCGGTGATGTCATTTATTTAGGATTTATTTTAGTCTTGATGTTTTTGCATTAGTGCAGGAGAGTTAAAATACGCTTGCTGGAAAACTTTGGATAAAAAAATCTACTTTGAAGTTTGTGATTTCCAAATGATGACAGCAGGAAAAAGAAGACAACTTCTTGTTCACAAACACGAAATCTTATTTCACTCATTTATTTGTAGAGGCCGTGTAAATCCGGAAGTGATAGGGGCGTGAAAATAGATGTGTGTGAATTTACATTACGCCAGGATATAATGTGAAGTTGTAACATATGGTTTAAGATAATGAAATTACTGTTTCCTTTCTTTTGAAACAATGCCACTGGCCACTGGCCACTGTCAGGACTTATATGTGATTGTACCAGAGATCAACTGAAAATGTTTCCAAACTGAAGAGATCACTTTAAAGTGCACACAAAAGCTTGGCTATTTGTCTCCTGTCTGCCGTGTGTATTGCAATATATTGTGAAAGTGTAACATATGGTATAAGATAATGAAATGACTGAATCCTATCTTTTGAAACAATGCCACTGGCCACTGTCAGGACTTATATGTGATTGTACAAGAGATCAACTGAAAATGTTTCCAAACTGATGATTTCGTATAAAGTTTGGCACTTGAGATGTCCACCATTTTGATTTGTTTATTCCTTCAACATGTACTGTTTTTATTTATATGGTTTTAAAGACAAGCAAATATATTTAAATTTTCTCAAAACCTTGAATGTATTATACACTAAAGGAGATACAAATGTTACTGCAGTCTAAGTAAACTTATCCTCAGTACTTTTCGTTGCACTCCACCACCGAGTCTAACAAAACTTTATGGGAGGTCACGTCAGGTAACCTTTGAGATTGACCAATCAGAACACAACTTACCAAATCGCGAAAGTGCACATTCGCACATCCCTTATGAACTTTTTATCTCGAAAAGGTTCGTACTGAACGATTCCGAAGGCTATTTAGAGTACGATCGCTTCCAGGTGATGCACACAGCGTACATACTGCCATGACAAGGGTGAGTAAACAGTGGCTGAAAATAGTGTTTTTGACAATATTCAAGGATCTTATTTTGCGGAAATATTAGCTAATGGTAACCATGTCAACAGAAACCCCAAAGTGTATATACTGCAAGTCAAATAACTGTGTCATATGCTGATTTTGTGTTTGTGGGGAGATCTGTGTCGGTGACCTGAATATTTTGAAAGTCCCTCAGATCCCTTAATAGTAGCAGTTTATTGGTTAAATCTATTTAACCGTCTCCCATTTGATTGGACTGTCAGTGATTGCTCAAAGGTTACCTGACGTGACCTTCTACTAGGTTTTGTTAGACTCAGTGGTGGAGTGTAACGAAATACACTGAGACGAAGTTTACTTTGACTAATGTGACTGGTGTTTTTGACAACATCATGAAACTTACCAATCATGGTCATAGAAATAACAGATCATGTAACCGGAACAGGTTTGCGAAAAGTGGGCTGCAGTGTGTTATGTTGCGAAGTTAACTGCACTATACTTGTTAACCAGTATTATCGCCCAACCCTAGTAACTAGATGATTGTTTTGCTGGCTGTGCAAGTTCATTATTCACTTGTCTGTACCAGTTGGTTGTTTTCCTATAATCCTGTTTAATTCAGTCATGGCTCACACCTATAACAGCAACTAGAAACATATGCTTCTCACCTATAAATTGATGTGAAATAATACCTGAGTTATCAAGAGCAATGTTTTATTTGACCTTCTTGGAAGTAATGAGTGCAACTCCTCCAGTCATGGCAAAGGAATTTGCCATTTTGCCAAATAATTCTCTCTCCACCAAGTTAATTGTCGGTCTGTGTAGTAAATGAACGTATAGCATCCTGACAATGGAAAGGTCACCTGAAGAAATTGACACCAGCTTCAGCAGTGAGATGTAAATGTGGAAGAAATGGGCACCAGACACAACCAAGCTTCAGAGTTTTCTTCTGCTCAACTGGAAGTCAATATGCCTTTTTTATGTTATTTCACACTGATAAAAGAAGGCAGGGGAGTGCCAGCAATTTATTTCCAAATGCATTCTAGTATGCATGGAAACAATTTAAAGACTAAGAATATGCCACAAATGATTTTGGATAAACAGGATTATTGTAGATGCTGAAGAGCTTCCATGTAGTTAAACAAAAGCTGGATTAAGCCTCATCTGCATTAGTGGAGCAGCCGCATTTGAAAGGCTTCAACTGAAGGGCATAGGTGGGTAGCTCATGGTTAGACAGTGGTGCAGTATGTATGCACCATATTTCCTGTCCATTTTCTTCCCATCTGATATTTGCCTTGTTGAATACATCTCTAAATAATGTACCAGGAACGTAGGCTGAATACATTTTCAGTTCATTTCCTGCAATATTTACCACAACAGGAAGCTTGTTGCTGTCATTTTACAAGTAGCACACCTAGCAGGTTCCTCGTCTGCATCAGGGATAGGGATACTGGTGATACACATATACTGTGTGCAACAGCAGCGGCAGCAGCCCCTGCCAGAGAGTTTGTTGAAGCAGAAACATCACTACCAGTACCAAGGCGCCATACCTACCACAGCTCAGTTACTTCAGGTTTCAGACATTCTACACTTTCTGTAGTTGTGGCCAGTGTTACCTTCAGTGCTGGAGATTCCTTGCAGTGTGGAGAACCGACGCCGGTAGACCAAATCAGCTGTTCCCTGCCACATTTGGTGAGATGGGAAATCTAGTCTAGGTTACATGGTGGTGTAATCATGTTAACAACTGTAAAACCTGCTCCCCTGCCTCCATATCTCCCTCCTCAACTCCACATCCTCAGCTGATGCAGGCAGGTTGATCCCCAGCTTATTGCATCCTACAGACAGTTTGGCTTCAGTTAAAAAATCATTTGTCACTTCTTGTCTTTGAGACAGCTGGAAATTGCATTGAGGTTCTTGGGATACAAGGTATAAAACACCAATGTTATGTTGAGGTTCTATGTGATACAAGGGATATATGCCAATGTTATGTTGAGGTTCTGTGTGATACAAGGGATATATGCCAATGTTATGTTGAGGTTTTATGTGATACAAGGGATATATTGCCAATATTATGTTGAGGTTTTATGTGATACAAGGGATATATTGCCAATATTATGTTGAGGTTCTGTGTAATACAAGTGACATAGCACCAATGTTATATTCCTCCGCTGAGAAGGTTATGGACAAAAGTGATGTTTAGGAGACTTACACTGGATTAGTAAAGATTGTATCCTCTATTTAGTGTGTATTTATATTTTTTGTGGAATCTCTAAGGTCTACATTCATGCAGTGATTGTGTGATTCTCCTGGTAACTGATGAAGGTTCAGATGATCATGGTGTTGTCTTTGATGTTCTGGTGGCCATGTGCACATTTTCAATTTCTTTGTGACTTTTTGCAAATACCTCGTGGCTTGTTTCTGATCAGTTCCTTCAACAGCATCACAGCATGCTAAGAGAGCACATCCATCACACTGGAGAACTGTCGATTCTGACATGACTGAACCCACTGCAAACAGAGCAAATGAGATAAACAGCATAAGATAGCCTAAATCTCGATAATCATTCTTGAAAAATCTCCTGATGCAGCAATGTCCTCAATTTCACACTTCATCTCACGTTGCGATCAATACAAGCGAATGTGGTGTCTGAGGTGCCTGTCTTGCATCAAATCTCCCATGGAAATGGATCACGTGGCTTATGCGTTCAAAAAGCACTTGGTATTTTTGCTTTTTAAAGTAGTTGCAACACTTAGGGGAATTTATGTAATGGAGATTAATGAGACGGAAGAGTCTGTAGTGATTCTTTGGTCTCGGTGTGTCCATAGTAGCTGGTACTCTGGTTTGTGTGAGTCTGTAGTATCAGTTTCTGTGGTCTGGGTGAGTCTGTAGTACTTGGTTCGCAGGTGTGGGTGAATCTATAGCAGTTGGTTCTCTGGTGTGGGTGAATCTATAGCAGTTGGTTCTCATGTCTGGGTGAGTCTACAGTTGCTGGTTCTGTGGTCTGGGTGGGTCTATAGTAACTGGTTCTCTGGTCTGGTAAAGTCTGTAAAATCTGTGACGTGTTTCTTCTTGGTGAACTCTGTGGAGTGTTTTACAGGCCAGGTGAAGATTATGAAGTGTTTTTTCTGCCTGGTAAAGATTGTAAAGTGTTTTTCCTGCCTGGGTAAGTGTGTAGGATCTGATCAATACACCCCTCCACCACAGGGCACTGCTGCCGACACAAGTAGCAGCACAATACAAATTGGTCAATAAATGTCCTGGCTTGCCCTTGACAGCTGATATCATGGAGTGTTAGTGAGACACTATATCCCTGACCTGAACACAATGACTAAGTCAAGGATATTACAGCAATGATATTTGTGGTTTGGTGAGTGAGTGAGTGGGTGAAGATGGATTTGTAAGTGACTGAGAGTCTTGCAGAAAGTGGTTGTAGCAAGGCTGAATGTTATTTTTAGTGGGTGAATGTGTTGGTGAGTGATTTAGTGTATAAATCAAATAAATGCATTCATGTACACTTAATGTTTTTGTTCAAGGCCATGTTGATCTCCAGTCTAAGTAAACTTATCCTCAGTACTTTTCGTTACACACCACCACTGAGTCTAACAAAACTTTATGGGAGGTCGTGTCAGGTAACCTTTGAGATTGACCAATGAGAACACAGCTTACCAAATCATGAATGTGGACAGTCGCACACACCTTTTGGACTTTTTATCTCGAAAAGGTTTGTACCCGAACGATTCCGAATGCTATTTAGTGTATGGTCCCTTCCGGGTGATGCACACAGAGCACGTTACAACCATGACAACAGTCCCTGAAAATAGAGTTTTTGGCAATATTCATAATGTTGTCTGGTGGAAATATTAGCTTATGGTAGCCATGTCAACAGAAACCCCAAATCGTATATACTCCTGGTCAGATAACTGTGTTTTATACAAATTGAGAGTTCTGTGTCGGTAACCTGATTATTTTGAAAGTCCCTCCGATCCCTATATAGTAGCCGTTGTTTGATTGGTTAAATCTATTTAACCGTCTCGCCTTTGATTGGACAGTTATAAGTAGCTCAAAGGTTACCGGACGCGACCTTCCACTAGGTTTTGTTAGACACAGTGGTGGAGTTTACAGACACAAATATGTCAGTAGCAACTTTTCTTGTATATTTGTATGCCAAGGGTTGATGTTGGAATCCATCTGTATTGAGTACACTATGTGTCAGGTAGAAACATGCAGCCTGTGATCACGTGGATCCATGTGAGAGGTATTTGTGATGCATCACTGGACACTTGTCACAGGATTGCTCACATGATTGTCGTAACTGTTCAGAATCTAATGATATATTTCATAGATTCCAATTTCAGTTTCAAAGCATTTAGCAGTTGACTGAGCAGTTGAAACTGTAATTGGTTGTTTTCCAATAATAAGTGGAAAAGGTGAATGATTGACACAGTAGAGGTGCATGATACTTGACCTTCAGTAAAACAGTTTGGTTTTTATGAATTTTTATTGGTTTTCAACAGATTTTAGGAATTTTTCAGCAAAAGACACTAGAAATAGGCTTTACACATTGTATTCTTGTGGGGCCTGAAAAGCAAACACTTAAACATCTAGGCAATTCCACCCCCTATATGTTCCAAGATACAGAGCAAGAATGTTTTATGTAAATAATTTCAATTTTAATTCAAGACAAATACTGATAGTTTTGCTTTATGTAATCAGTATTTAAATATTACCAATTCACAGGTGTAGATGTGAAGCTCCATTGAATCATCAACTCGTTTCCAGTGCACTTTCAAACCTACCAAAGAAAACTTTCCCTCTGTGCAGAAAAACCCACATCAGTCGTAGACATTATACCGCACTGCTGAAACAGTAAAAACAGCAACTTTAAATTGCCAAAACTGGAACAAAACTGCAAATAGCCTGCAACTTAGACTGAAGCAAAAAAACTGATAAGCCTGCAACTTTGATTTTGCGCTTGCTCACGTGGAAGAGGAAGTTTTGACCGCATGTTGCCATTTTCCAGTCTGACCAAAAGTTACTTTCCTTTTTTAAAGTATTTCTGTTCTGTTATATGGTGGTTATCATCATTATCATACTTGTGTGCACACTTGTTAATTTTATTGTCCATTGTGTGAAATGATTGACAGTAATTATTTTAACATATTCAATACATTTTCTACCCAAGGTGACACATGGTTGCTCAGAAATTTGACAGGAGCACAGATTGTGATGCACATGCACAGTAGAGGTGAAAGTGGTAAAAGAGGTAAAAATGTGACAGTTTCATAGTCTTACGTTGCCATTTTTACTGTTTCACGAGCGCGGTAATATGTTTGTGTTGCTATTGTCATGATTATTGTGGGCTTTTCTACGTTTCCCGCTAAATGGGAAAGCTTACTTTGGAAGGTCTGGCTGTTGTGTTGTAACCTTGGTTTGCTGCTTGAAGTGGAGATTGTTGTATGATGAAGTAACACGACTTTCTTATCACAACAAATATATTGGGATTCAGATATCAGGGTACTATTCTCAGTGGCTCAAGAGAGGGTTTTGGAGTGTTTTGACCTATCAAATTCAGTGAGGACCCCCTCTATTTTACGTCTGCCCATCTATTTAACATTGGAAGGGGTCCAGAAACATTATTTTCATCTATTTGGACCCACTCAAAATTTCACCCAAATCTAGCACAGTGTTCTGTTAAATGGAGATGTGAAAGTTAGTCTTTTGTATGGAGTCCCTGTCTGTTGTACTTTGACAAGGTACACAGATCAGTGACTGTTTTCCTTCCAGAACCTGTCATACTGGATACTGATCTTGTATTTCTGTTGTTGCCTATAAGGTTGATGCAGGCATGGTGTTCTGGTGCAGATCTGGAATCTTCTGCATTGTGTAGAAACATAACTTGACAGTTGGAGTTGAAATGTTACTAGATACTGATCTTGTATATCTGTTGTTGCCTGTAAGGTTGATGCAGACATGGTGTTCTGGTGTAGATCTGGAATCTTCTGCATTGTGTAGAAACATAACTTGACAGTTGGAGTTGAAATGTTACTAGATACTGATCTTGTATTTCTGTTGTTGCCTATAAGGTTGATGCAGACATGGTGTTCTGATGCAGATCTGGAATCTTCTGCATTGTGTAGAAACATAACTTGACAGTTGGAGTTGAAATGTTACTAGATACTGATCTTGTATTTCTGTTGTTGCCTATAAGGTTGATGCAGACATGGTGTTCTGGTGCAGATCTGGAATCTTCTGCATTGTGTAGAAACATAACTTGACAGTTGGAGTTGAAATGTTACTAGATACTGATCTTGTATTTCTGTTGTTGCCTGTAAGGTTGATGCAGACATGGTGTTCAGGTGCAGATCTGGAATCTTCTGCATTGTGTAGAAACATAACTTGACAGTTGGAGTTGAAATGTTACTAGATACTGATCTTGTATTTCTGTTGTTGCCTATAAGGTTGATGCAGACATGGTGTTCTGGTGCAGATCTGGAATCTTCTGCATTGTGTAGAAACATAACTTGACAGTTGGAGTTGAAATGTTACTAGATACTGATCTTGTATATCTGTTGTTGCCTGTAAGGTTGATGCAGACATGGTGTTCAGGTGCTGATCTGGAATCTTCTGCATTGTGTAGAAACATAACTTGACAGTTGGAGTTGAAATGTTACCCTAGAGAGCTGGGACAGCGCGCCCTCCACCTGTACGACACCAGAGTATTGATGTTGAAAGGTTACCCTAGAGAGCTAGGACAGCACGCCTCCCACCTGTATGACCCCAGTCTGTTGGAGTTGAGATGTCACCCTAGAGAGCTAGGACAGCAAGCCTCCTACCCGTACGACCCTCGAGTGTGAACCTACTGCCTATAAGCAGCCCTGAAAGTTGGTTGGTTGAATGTTTGGTTGGTTGACATGACACTGTACTGCTTCAAATTGAGTTTGGACCAGACAATCCAGTGATCAGCTGGGATGTCATGACATGTCAACAAAGTCAGCGAGTCTGACCACCCAGTCCTCATTGATAGTTGCCTCTAATGCCTGTTAATCACCTCTTAGGACAAGCATGGGTTGGTAAAGACCAGTTCTAACTCTGATCTTCACAGGTCTCTAACAAAAGTAAGCATCCTGACTGAGCATTGTAAATGTAAGCTTCATTACTCTTAGCCTCCTGACCATCAGCCTTTTTTAATGTAAGTCTCCTGACTGCGCCTCCTGAACATAAGCCTTGTTCCCTTTCTATGTGCAAGGTACCTTGACAATGTATCTAGCAAGCTGTGCAAGTTCTTTTTTTTTGTGCTGATGGTAGAATTATTAAGACCAGGTTCCTCTCATTAGCAGAGCTCTTCAAGATGGTATAACGTCCTGGCACAACGAGCAAGTTATAGACTCTACTGCAGTCATTTCAGATTTGTCGGTGGGGGGAAATCTGTCTGATTAGAAAGATGTGGTGTTTTAACTTGCCAAGTGAGCAGCATCTCTATCCTGTGTCACGGGATAACTTAAGTACTGAGTTGTCAGATGAAGAAATTACATTTACATGCGTTGTCATGGTTACTGTAAAAAATGAGATATATGTTTCCAAATGCTGGAAAGGTAGGATCGTGCAGGTCAGTGAAAGAGTACTGAACTGTGTACTGTTGTAGTACTGTGTGATGCAGTACTGTGATGATGCAGTATCGTGTGCTAAAGCATTATTGTCTGGTCACGTGGTGATGCAGTACTGTATGATGATGCAGTACCATGTGATGCACTATTCTGTGATGATGCTGTACCTTGATGCAGTATGATGTGATGATGCAGTATCATGTGGTGATGCACTATTCTGTGATGATGCAGTATCATGTGGTGATGCAGTATTCTGTGATGATGCTTACCTTGATGCAGTATCATGTGGTTATTCTTTAGTGTATGATAATGCAGTACTGTGTGATGATGCAGTGCCATTTGGTCACGCAGTACCATTTAATGATGCTGTATTGTGTGATGATGCATGATGATGTTCAGCCTGAATCTTTTCGATACATCATTATACATTTCCTGAATACAAGATTGATGTCACTGAAGTAAATGGAAATGCTCCACTGGTTTCAGCCAGTGTTGCTTGAGTGACCTGATCTCATCCCAACCTGAAGCGGGACAGATGTTGTGTATCCACTGCAAGTGGCAGACAGAAGCTTTCCAAATCCCCACAGTGTCTACAAGGTGATGATCGAAGCTCTGAAAACATCCGAACAAATGTTAAGGATTCCCCTGTCTGACAGGGGTGTAATTTGTACTTCCCTTCATGCTATAATCAAGCTCGGCTGATAATGGAAGCCATGATGAGCCATGATGAGTTAGGTTGGTGACGTCCAAGCTGGTCAATATTGGTGTGTCACTGGGACTCCGGCTGCTATTACATGAGGAATGTTCTTCTTTGACATGTTAAGAGCCTGGTGGGTCAGTCTCAGCCTTAGTGATGCTGTTAACGGTTCATTGTTCTGGATGAGTTTTTCAGAGTTGTTGCATTCATGACAGTCATGATTACAACAGAATATTGACTGGGCCGTATGTGTTGCATTCATGACAGTCATGATTACAACAGAATATTGACTGGGCCGTATGTGTTGCATTCATGACAGTCATGATTACAACAGAATATTGACTGGGCCGTATGTGTTGCATTCATGACAGTCATGATTACAACAGAATATTGACTTGGTCGTATGTTTCCATATTCCCACAGTTGACTTTTTCTTCTGTTCCCATCTGTTTGTAAGCGAACATTTTGCTTGCTGGCATGTTTCTATTCGTTTGAAGGTGAACTGTTGAGTTTTCTTTTGTTCCCATCTGCTCGTGTATGAACATTTTACTTGTTGGTATGTTTCTATTCGTTTGTAGGTGAACTGTTGAGTTTTCTTTTGTTCCCATCTGCTTGTGTATGAACATTTTACTTGTTGTTATGTTCCTTTCTGTAAAATGACTAGTGTTTGGATGTGTTTGTTACAAGTAACACCAGTGAGGCAAATGTTTGGACTGGATATGCTTGTGTATGAACATTTTACTTGTTGTTATGTTCCTGTCTGTAAAATGACTAGTGTTTGGATGTGTTTGTTACAAGTAACACCAGTGAGGCAAATGTTTGGGCTGGATATGCTCAACCTATCATGCACACACCATGACTACTTGATGGCAGTTTATAGGTCCATGCTCGTGATATAATCAGAATTGTAATTGTGCTTTTTGCAGACATTTCATGTTTTGTCTCTTTTATCCTCTGTTTTCTCCTACAAGAGTTGAACTAGCGATGTGTTGATGTGACACACCCAACTGTTCTCTTTGATTATGAGATCATTACATGTGGTTGTCATTGACACAATGGGATCTGTGTGATTAGTGTCTCATTAACCTGGAGGTGTGATTGGCCACTTAGGGAATCAAAATGTTGGCTTGAATGTGAATTTGCAGCAGACCACTGAATTCACCCAGCAACACCTGGAAACACCTGGAAATACCTGGTAACAACGAATAACACCCAGAAACACCTGGAAATACCTGGTAACAACGAATAACACCCAGAAACACCTGGAAATACCTTGCAACACCCAGCAACTCTTGGAATTTCATGCGGCAACACCCAGCAATGTCCGGCAACACTCGGTAACATCTGACAACAGCGCCTAACAGCAACCAGCAATACCCAGCAGCACTGGGTAACACCTAACAACACTCAGTAACACACAACACTCTGTAACACTTAACACACTTGGTAGCATCCAGCAACACTTGGTAGCAGCCAACAGCACTCAGTAACAGCTAACAACACCAAGCAAAGCCCATCAACAATCGGTAACACCTAACAACACTAAGTAACACCTACCAACATTCTGTGACACCCAACAACACTCAGCAAAACTTAACAGCACTCGGCAACACCGAGCCACACAAAGTAGCACCCAGCAAGAAGCCACAACAACTATTAACACTGTTAAACTAAAACTACTTTGAGGAAAGGACCCAGGATCTATTTTCTGCATTGAATATCTAGATGTGTTACTTTGATGTACATCATCCTTGCTGTCTACTGCTGTAGTCCTGTGCTCTTTCATAGGCCTTACACTGGAAGCAGGGCCTGGGGTTACAGAACTAGTCCAATAAATGGTAAAGAACCATCAGTATATTTTGCCAGAATCTCACTGCTGTAGACAATGGTAGAGGGTTGTGTCTTCAGTCCTGTGTTCCTTCAGAAGCTATATAGCTTACACTGGAAGCAGGGCCTGGGGTCGACATGTGATCTGCGGAATGGAATATCCTCGGTGTGGCGAGAGCTGCAGCTATTTTGAGGATACCACTTTGCTTTAAATGTGTGAGTTAACATTGTTGGCGGCTCAGGTGATTTGTTGGGAAGTATCTCTTTAGGTTCATACAGGAAAGTAGATCTTGGATTCTTTTGTAGATGTCTGTGTTAGCCTTCGGCAGGTATTGCAGTCTGTCTGTTATATCCTTGGACAGGTATATACTATAGGTGTGTTGTTAGCCTTGTGCAGGTAGAGCAGTATATCTGTTATATCCTTGGACAAGTAAATACTATAGGTGTGTTAGCCATGTGTAGGTAGAGCAGTATATCTGTTATATCCTTGGACAGGTAAATACTATAGGTGTGTTAGCCATGTGTAGGTAGAGCAGTATATCTGTTATATCCTTGGACAGGTAAATACTATAGGTGTGTTAGCCATGTGTAGGTAGAGCAGTATATCTGTTATATCCTTGGACAGGTAAATACTATAGGTGTGTTAGCCATGTGTAGGTAGAGCAGTATATCTGTTATATCCTTGGACAGGTAAATACTATAGGTGTGTTAGCCATGTGTAGGTAGAGCAGTATATCTGTTATATCCTTGGGCAGGTAAATACTATAGGTGTGTTAGCCATGTGTAGGTAGAGCAGTATATCTGTTATATCCTTGGACAGATAAATACTATAGGTGTGTTAGCCATGTGTAGGTAGAGCAGTATATCTGTTATATCCTTGGACAGGTAAATACTATAGGTGTGTTAGCCATGTTTAGGTAGAGCAGTATATCTGTTATATCATTGGACAGGTAAATACTATAGGTGTGTTGTTAGCCATGTGTAGGTAGAGCAGTATATCTGTTATATCCTTGGACAGGTAAATACTATAGGTGTGTTAGCCATGTGTAGGTAGAGCAGTATATCTGTTATATCCTTGGACAAGTAAATACTATAGGTGTGTTAGCCATGTGTAGGTAGAGCAGTATATCTGTTATATCCTTGGACAGGTAAATACTATAGGTGTGTTAGCCATGTGTAGGTAGAGCAGTATATCTGTTATATCCTTGGACAGGTAAATACTATAGGTGTGTTAGCCATGTGTAGGTAGAGCAGTATATCTGTTATATCCTTGGACAGGTAAATACTATAGGTGTGTTAGCCATGTGTAGGTAGAGCAGTATATCTGTTATATCCTTGGACAGGTAAATACTATAGGTGTGTTAGCCATGTGTAGGTAGAGCAGTATATCTGTTATATCCTTGGGCAGGTAAATACTATAGGTGTGTTAGCCATGTGTAGGTAGAGCAGTATATCTGTTATATCCTTGGACAGATAAATACTATAGGTGTGTTAGCCATGTGTAGGTAGAGCAGTATATCTGTTATATCCTTGGACAGGTAAATACTATAGGTGTGTTAGCCATGTTTAGGTAGAGCAGTATATCTGTTATATCCTTGGACAGGTAAATACTATAGGTGTGTTGTTAGCCATGTGTAGGTAGAGCAGTATATCTGTTATATCCTTGGACAGGTAAATACTATAGGTGTGTTAGCCATGTGTAGGTAGAGCAGTATATCTGTTATATCCTTGGACAGGTAAATACTATAGGTGTGTTAGCCATGTGTAGGTAGAGCAGTATATCTGTTATATCCTTGGACAAGTAAATACTATAGGTGTGTTAGCCATGTGTAGGTAGAGCAGTATATCTGTTATATCCTTGGACAGGTATATACTATAGGTGTGTTGTTAGCCTTGTGCAGGTAGAGCAGTATATCTGTTATATCCTTGGACAGGTAAATACTATAGGTGTGTTAGCCATGTGTAGGTAGAGCAGTATATCTGTTATATCCTTGGACAGGTAAATACTATAGGTGTGTTAGCCATGTGTAGGTAGAGCAGTATATCTGTTATATCCTTGGACAGGTAAATACTATAGGTGTGTTAGCCATGTGTAGGTAGACCAGTATATCTGTTATATCCTTGGACAGGTAAATACTATAGGTGTGTTGTTAGCCATGTGTAGGTAGAGCAGTATATCTGTTATATCCTTGGACAGGTATATACTATAGGTGTGTTAGCCATGTGTAGGTAGACCAGTATATCTGTTATATCCTTGGGCAGGTAAATACTATAGGTGTGTAAGGCCAATTCCCGTTGTTTGTCCATCAACCGGAGTATCAGACTTCAGTCTCCATGGTGTTCATCACCTTCCACTTCCTGCTGCGTCAATTCCCAGGAGAACTATAACAGAATTACTTTGTTTAGCACATTAAACAAGTTGATGTTTATTACACATGACTGCTGAGGATGTAGGTTTGTTGGATCCCTCTGTGGTTGATGATGTTGATGCATCAGTTTATAATACACACACAGACAGCCTACATGAGGTGCACAAACAGAGCTGGCTCAGGTCCGGGGTTGCCCATATACATCATAGTTCATAAAGATATCCCTATCGGGAGGGAACAGTTTCATCTTACAAACTGAAGCCGCAGTGATGCTGCCACATGGAGTGCTTCTGTGAAGGCTGTATCATAAGCAGCCAAGCATTTGAGTGAAGGATTTAACATACATAGTCAAGGGTACACATGTGAGGGTCTAACATACTCAGTCAAGGGTACACATGTGAGGGTTTAACATACACAGTCAAAGGTATGCATGTGAGGGTTTAACATGCACAGTCAAGGATATGCATGTGAGGGTTTAACATACACAGTCAAGGGTACACATGTGAGGATCTATTTTCTTTTTACACACACAGTCATTAGGGTACACATGTGACAGTTTAACATACACTGTCAAGTTACACATGTGAGGATTTATCACACACAATACAGTCAAGGGTGCACATGGGAGGCTTTAGCATACACAGTCAACTGTTCACAAGTGAGGGTTTAACATATACTACACAGTCAAGGGTACACATGTAAGGTTTTAACATACACAACACAGTCAAGGGTACACATATGATGGTTTAACATACACAACACAGTTAAGGGTGCATGTGTCAGGGTTTAACATACACAATCAAGGGTACGTGTGAGGGTTTAACCATAAGTAGTCACAGACATACATGTGACAGTCTAAAACTGACAGCTAGAGCCAATTTAATTCTTCATGTGTGATTAACGTGTATCAGCCGTGTGTTTTAGGCACGAGTTAATGACTTTTGGGGAAAGTCTTTTTTTTTGCCTTATTTGTATTGTTAAATCATTTCCTGCTGGTGATCTATTAATCCATCTTTTGACTCTCGTGATCATTAAACCGTGTTTTGATCTTTGTTCGTGTTGCCTGTAATATCCTCCAGATTATGCCAGTTAACATGCTGTGTGTTGACAGAGATGTCGTGTATTGATTGTGATATCGCGGTTGTGTCTGCTACCGCTGCTGTTTCCACATAGCGTGTTAACTCAATTGATTGCATCTAATGGCTGACCATCAGGACACTGTACCTGACTTGTCAACCCGGTGTGTGTTATGACAGCAACTGATAAACTGAGCATTTCCCGTCTCACCTCACCATCCACCCATGCTCCCTCCCTCTCACCTCACCATCCACCCATGTTCCTTCCCTCTCACCTCACCATCCACCTATGCTCCCTCCCTCTCACCTCACCATCCACCTATGCTCCCTCCCTCTCACCTCACCATCCACCCATGCTCCCTCCCTCTCCTCGCCATCCACCCATGCACCTTACCTCTCACCACACCATCCACCTATGCACCCTCCTTCTCACCTCCCATCCACCCATGCACCTTACATCTCACCTCACCATCCACCCATGCACCCTCCCTCTCACCTCACCATCCACTGATCTTCTCACCTGACCACTGACTGCCCTCTCTCCTCACCTTTCACTCCCTTCTCTCCTCCCCATACACCCATAGACCCAGTGTCTATTCTAGAACTGAAAATCTAGGGGTATTTCTCACCCCCTTACTAAAAAAAGAGGGGGGATTTGGAAAATGTAGGGGGAATACCTGTATTACCATCTTTCAAAATAGTGTGGATGTACGAAAGTTATTGCAGCCACCACCGGTGAAACCATTGCTCATTTGAAACTATTGGCTACAAAAGTCACATATCATATACGCCTTGGCCATTCTTGCAACCATTTTTTTTTCTGAAAAACACTTGGTTTGGGTATTTTCTGGAGTCGGAGGGACCAGGGTCAGTCTCTGGGTTTTGCTCATGTTTCGATTCACACATCTCCTTAACAGACATATCGGTCTGGGGTGACGTGGCGGACACTGTTGCTTTCTCAGTGGTATTTTGTTAAAAAAAGTCAGTTATTTTCATTCATTTGCGTGGCATTATTAACGCCAAATTACCACAAACCGTTGTAAATAAGAATTTTGTACTCATTTGTCGTCTGCAACTTCAAGTGATAATTTTGTCTGATTTCGAAAATGAAGCTGAAAGGAACTGATGTTCTAAAAAAGATCGACGAAACTGTGTTTTGCAAGTACTGTACACAAGTACTATGCTTAGAGTTCATAGTCTAACCTTGTCACTTAATTAATTAATCAATCATAACTTCATCGAAAAATTTTATCCATTTTCATACTGATATGAATGGAATTTCGTTTCCCCAGTGCCGATAGTGGTTTTAACCAGGGAAGGTTACTCTGTTATGTTTACATGTTGTCACTCGAACTTGACTATGTGGCTGACTCCGATTTAAAAAGTCATTCCTTGTCAATCTAAAGCTTTTTCCGTATGTTTTTTTGAAAGGTAGTTAGGAAGGAAATTACTATGCGCGACAGTTCGCGCTGTTTTGTTTTTATGAGGCGCGATTTGATCATTATTAGCACGAATCGCGCGTCCTGTAGACCCCTGTGTCTCCTCACCATTCACCATTCACCACTCTTCTCTCCTCACCATCCATTCCCCTTTCTCCTCAGCATCCGCACATGCACCCTCCCTTTCTCCTCACCATCCACACATACACCCTCAATTCTCCTCACCATCCGCCATACAACGGATGTTGTTCTGTACATCTGGAGACATGGAGATTCTCTGGTACATCGTTCTGTACATTTTGGAGACATGGATATGCTTCAGGTCATAGTTCTGTACATCTTGAGGCATGGAGACACGCTGGTACATTGTTCTGTACAACTTCAGACTTAGAGATGCTCTGGTACATTGTTCTCTACAACTTCAGACATGGAGATCCTGTAGTACATTATTCTGTACATTTTGGAGACATAGAGATGCTCTAGTTCATAGTTCTGTGCATATCGATGGCTCTTCTACAAAACAGATAAACAGATACTTCCTGCCTCACAGTGGCAAGCAGCAATCAAGTGATATGAGCATTACAGTATATCCTCGTGGGAGGGAGATTAATGTACTGGACTGCACAGGGCTTCACATAATCAATAAATCTCAGCTTGTCTTTGCTGGTGTCAGTGTGTTTTTTAGAGTTGTCTCCCTTGCCAGCCATGTGCTGTCCTTTCCGTTCAGAAGTTCTTTGTGTTTGTCAGCATCAGTTTGTCTAGCATTAGTTAAAAGATATGGTTCTTGGTTTCTTAGCACATGTGTGTGTTTTGATAGTCACTGCATAATTCTTTCCTACCACATGACTGAACCACACTCTGTCATGCTCTCTACCAAAGTCTCTCACACTCTCCCACACTTTCTCCCACGGTCTCATTTGGTCTCACACTCTCACCCTCTCCCATGCTCTCTCATATCCTCCCTTGCTCACTCCCACTCTCCCACAATCTCTTACTCTCTCAAGCCCTCCCACCCTCTACAACATGCTCTCATGCACTCGCTCTCTCTTTCACAACTAACTAAGAGGCAACTAACCAGATCGGATGGTCAGGCTTGCTGGCATGGTTGACACATGTCATCGGTTCCCAATTGCACAGATCGATCCTGATGCTGTTGATCATTGGATTGCCTAAATTCACTGACTCACTAACTCACTCTCCCTTGTTCTGTCAAACTACAACGCTCTCTTCCCCTCTCCTACGTGCTGTCACATTCTCCCACACTTTCTCACCCCCTTCTGTGCTCTTCCACTCTCCTTTACACTTTTCCACCCTCACATACTCTCTCACATGCTCTCACACATTCTTTCTCACTTGACCTCAGTTCGGTAATAGAACATTCTCACTTTCTCACCTGAATGTAGATCAAGTGTAACAGGAATGTAGGTTAAAACTGCATCTGGACCCTAGGTAGGGATGCTGTCAGTACCTCTAGGGAGGGGTGACATTTTGGTCACTTAGACTCACCACATATGACCTACACGTGACCTACACACAAGGCTCTGCTGTCAGCAGTACAGTGTCTGTAAGCAGGCTTCATCTGTGGCTTTGTAGAAGATATTGTAAGACATGCCTCTGTGCAGCATCTGGCAGCCTTCTGTGCTGCCCGAGGAAGTAGGTGCTTCACGGGTGTGGCATACAAGGTGAAAGGAGAAGAGGATCTACTACATGGCTCTTCGGAATAGGCTTGGGTGTCTAACATTAGCTCAGTCAGTCATGGGCTAGTCAATGAGATACAAATGGCTTGATGTTGCTCACATCACAGGTGAAGTAAGTGCAGATTACAAGCAGGTTGTGATGTGAATTAAATGCAGATCACAAACAGGTTGAGATGTGAAGTAAGTGCAGATTAAAAACAGGTTGAGATGAGAATTATATGCAGATCACAAGCAGGTTGAGTTGAGAATGATATGCAGACCAAGCAAGCAGGTTGAGATGTGAATTACATGCAGACCACAAGCTGGCTGAGAGGTGAAGTAAGTGCAGATGGGTTGAGGTTGAGATGGGAAGTAAGAGCAGATCACAAGCAGTTTGAGATGGGAAGTAAGTACAGATCACAAACAGGTTGAGATGTGAATTAAATGCAGATCACAAGCAGGTTGAGATTTTAACTAAGTGCAGATAGTAAGTAGCTGGTATTTTTTCCATGATCACTGGATGTCAGTCTTAAAATCACATCATATTGTCAGTCTCAACTCCCTTGGGAGTGGTCCCTGCCTCTACCTCTGTAAGTTTCATGCTCCACTATGATTGTGTTGGTGATAGAAACACTGGTTAGCAATGATTACACAACGCCTTTTAGAAAGTGGTCAAATGCAACATGTATCATATTTTGGATTTCACTTTCTTAGTAAAGTACAAATTCTAGCAGTCGGCAGTCGGACAGCATGGTGCCACAGTTAAGAGTATTCTGGCATCATTACCTGGAGAACTTTCTTATGGTCACCCACAGCAACACAAAATACTATATATTCAGCAGCATCCGCCCATTCACCTGTACATACGTTAATATGAATGTATATCACAATTCTTGTTAACACGATATCTCATAAACTTCTGTATGCCATTTATCCCCAAGCATGATGGTAGCTTATATTGGGGAATTGCACAGAAACCAGTTGAATTCAATGACTGTGACCGTATTTGCAAGGTCACCAAATTTTTGTTTACAGAATATTCCTTAATTGTTTGTAACCAGTGTCTTCAAATTGGGTGGCAGCCTTCAATGGATAATTACACAGACACCAGTCAATTTAGGTGACCTTAACTTAATTTTCAAGATCACCATGATACTTTACCACTTTTCAAAGGCATGTTAATATGATATTTCATGCACAGTTGAACCCAATGTCTTCAAATTAGCCGACATTGGGAGATTTTACAGCCATCAGTCTAATTGAGTGACCTTAAGCTTTTCTTCAAGGTCACCATTACACTTTGATCACTTTTCAAAATTATGTAAACAAGATATCTCATGAAACGTTTGCAGCCCACATTGGGTGATTATGCACATGCCAGTCATTTCCTGAGGGTTACCTTGACCTCATCTTTGGACATCATGTAGTGGATGATGATGATGATGATGATGATGATGATGATGATGATGATGATGCAGGTAAACCTAAGCTCGCAAACTTGTTCCACTTTATTAGTCCAGTTGTGATGGCTTGACAAGTTACCTCTACAAAGCCAAACCAATATTTCAACTAGAGCAGCATGAACTTAAGATATTTAACTGTGCTTTGGGAAATCATACATCATGCATTCTGTTGATTGCTGCCAGTTTGCTGTCTGATGTCGGCCTCTGAGCAGATAACTCCTTGGATGCTGATCCTTGTATGTGTAGCATACTGTTTAGTTTCTTTACCCGAAGCAAGACTCATGAAGTAACTGGATTATATGGCTGCATGCTGGCTAGGTAAGCATAGCTCGTTATCCTCCCAGTATGTGTTGCCCAGTGTGGTGCAGGGAGATAGTCAGCTGTACCTGCGCCGATTCCATGGAGTGCAAAAATAACCCTTGGCAGGCAGAATTTCAACGGGGAGATTCTTGTCCGGGAACAGTTATGTGTTATTTTTAAACGGTTTTGTATCTTCCTCGTACAGACATTGGACTAAAATCATCTGAGATGACTGAGCCAGGGAAGATGCAACTGTTATTGCTCGGTAATAAATCTCAGACTTGCTCCATCAACAAACAGTGTGTGATGTGTTTGTATAACCTGCAACATTAAAGACCAACATGTATGTTGAATATGGACAGTTTATCAACCGTGTAAATGTCTTCCATAAAGTGTGACTCCAAAGCTGCCTGCTTTGTCTGTTCTCACATTACACATTACAGTTATTGTGATGATGATGATGATGATGATGATGATGATGATGATGATGATGATTTCTGGAATATTGCTGAAACAAATAATGTTTTTGCTTATTGAAGTGATGACAAATCCTAGAATCCTGATGGCTCCCAAGATTTACTGAAGATGAAGGTCTTTCTCCTCCAGGTCTGGCCCTCTTACCAGCTTGTTTAGATGCTGATCTAAAGGAATTCTTCGCCATGGGCATGTTACCTTGGAAACCTGGCTGAATGGCAAAATAAGATTGTCCTGGTTGTCATGCTTCCCTGCAGATACTCTGGTTGATGATCATGTAGTTTGTATGATGCCTGCAAGGGGTCCTTGCCCGAAGAGTCATGTCTCCCCCTCCAAAGAGTCATGTCTCCCCTCCCAAAGAGTCAGGTCTCCCCTCCCAAAGAGTAAGGTCTCCTAGCCCAAAGAGTTAGGTCTCCCCTCCCAAAGAGTCAGGTCTCCTCGCCCAAAGAGTCAGGTCTCCCCTCCCAAAGAGTCAGGTCTAACCTCCCAAAGAGTCAGGTCTAACCTCCCAAAGAGACAGGTCTCCTTACCCAAAGAGTTGTGCCCCCACCCCGAAAAGGCAGTTTTCCGATTGAGGGAAGACACAATGGCTGGCTGTATGTCATGGGACTGATGCTTATGATGTTAATCACAAGATTGTCTCACCTTGATTTCATGTTCATTAGTCTGAATCCCAGTTGACCCTGATGATGTATCCAGCCTACTGGTGCAGGCTTGAGCTATAGTTAATGTGAAACTGGGTTTAGATGTCACCAACGCAATACTGTGCAGGCTTGAGATGAACTTGAATAAATATGAAAAAGGGCTCAGATCACACCAATAAAGTACTGGTGCAGGCTTCAGATGAACTTGTGTTACTGTGAAACTAGGCTCCAATCACACCAACGCAGTACTGGTGCAGACTTCAGATGAACTTGAATAAATGTGAAAAAGTCTCAGATCACACCAACACTGTGCTGGTGCAGGCTTCAGATGAACTTGTGGTAATGTGTCATCTTACAATTGTTGAATGTGAAACTATAGCAGATCACACCTTCACAATCTGCTGTACTGGTGTAGGCTTGAGTTCAACTTGTGTTAATGTGTTATGTAAAAGCCTGAAAACTTCAACCGTAACATGTAGACACTTACTGAGTAGAAGTTACAATTAACTTTACAACTATTTTTTCATGCTGATGGCTTTAGAATATGGGAAAACCTCCAACTTGTTTCACCTAGATGCTGAGACAATAGCCTCCTCAAGAACTTTTCCCAAATCCTGAAAGGCTGGAGATGAGATTTCTTCATCGCTATGGCAACTAATGCTCCTATTTCTCGGTTTACCGTGAGTGGTAAACTATTTAACAATACAGACCTAGGCATTAAGCCGTTTCCCCATCATAACTCTGCGTGTGTCTTGCTTGCTGTGGGAGGTAGCTATCAGTTATTGTATTGTGGACCACAAGTAGAGGTCAATGAGGTCATGGCTTGTCTGGGGAATCTGACCATGGAAGGTGTCCACTGTGATGATGATTGTATAGCTTCATCATCAAACTGTGTTATGTTCTCAGTAGATATTGGAGTTTTTAAATGACATTGGTCAGAAGGAACTGTACTGGTTCTAGTATAAACGTAACCATCTAATACAGTAACCTCCCTGCATCTTAAACCCCATCTTAAACCATCAAGACAGGTTCGAGATGTTGTGAGATTTAAAATTGAACTACAAGATATGCACATTGTGTACATAGTACTGCATATACATTGAACTTACTCATTGAATGACAACATAGAAAACAAAAAGAATCTCTAGTGTCATTCTTTTATTTGCTTCGCAGTATACATAATTAAAAGCATAAATTATGTGTAAGTAAGGACTGTATCCTACAAATTTGTTATATGTACATGTACCTATAATAAAGAGCATATCATTATCAACATACATAATTTCAGCAGCCATGTTGATCACGTGACAGTGAGTGTCATACAAAAATTCACATATGGAAAAAGTCACTGATGGAATTGCCTGATAACTCAGTTTTGTGGATAAAGTCTGTCACTTTTATAGCCCAAAGGTGGTCTATCTTTTTGATGTAACTACATGTGGCAGATGAAGCTGGTTAACTGCTCACGTGTCATAGCCTCAAAGATGATTCCCCGCTAAAAGTGGCAGTGACACGGTAAACTCAATAATTTGACTAATCCTCACGTTATTTAACCATGTTATTGCAATTGTTTATAAAACTAATTGTTTGTTGACATCGCATTCAATATCTGTGTGCAAAATGAGTACAGTTCGAAACTGAGATACTAAATTTATATAGTTAGGTGATATTGGGACTAATTTTCAGGTTCGAGATATTGTGTGTATATGTGTCTCGAGCTACAAGAATAATGATAAAAATATAAGAAGAGGTTAAGTTCGAGATATGTAGAAGATTTGAGATTCAAGAGTTCGAGATCCAGGAAGTTTACTGTATTTGTTTTTAATTACCATTTATTACATTTACTATATCTTACCTTCCTAACTTCTATGGCCCTAAACCTCTGTCAGACAATCTTACAGCCAGCTGACTCTAACACTAATTGACAATCTCAAGACATGATGCCCAATCAGTGTATAAATATGAACTAACTACAATTCACTTGGATCCCCACATGTGACGAAAATTCATGCTTTTTTCATGCTCGAGCATTCCGCAAAGTAAGGTGTGTTTTCATGAACCATTCGTAAGTACAGAAGCTGAAACCTAATAACCTAACTACTGCTAGACACATATTAGATGATCCTGCGCACTAAACGCATTTGTGACAAGAGAGGCAGTACAACGAATTGGGCGAGTACACTTGGCTGCTACAGGTAACTTGATGATTATACAGGTGCAATACATGCCAACCTTGACATGAAATCAACACCGCTACTGATTAACACCTGTCTCACTACTGTGTAACACCAGTCTCGTCAGCGGAATTATGGACAAAAATCAGCCCGTAAAGAGAAATAGGAACAAAATTATGGGATAAAAATGTTTCCCCTTTGCTACTCTGATTTAGGCAGGTGCAGGCTTCAGATGAACTTGTGTTACTGTGAAACTAGGCTCCAATCACACCAACGCAGTACTGGTGCAGACTTCAGATGAACTTGAATAAATGTGAAAAAGTCTCAGATCACACCAACACTGTGCTGGTGCAGGCTTCAGATGAACTTGTGGTAATGTGTCATCTTACAACTGTTGAATGTGAAACTATAGCAGATCACACCTTCACAATCTGCTGTACTGGTGTAGGCTTGAGTTCAACTTGTGTTAATGTGTTATGTAAAAGCCTGAAAACTTCAACCGTAACATGTAGACACTTACTGAGTAGAAGTTACAATTAACTTTACAACTATTTTTTCATGCTGATGGCTTTAGAATATGGGAAAACCTCCAACTTGTTTCACCTAGATGCTGAGACAATAGCCTCCTCAAGAACTTTTCCCAAATCCTGAAAGGCTGGAGATGAGATTTCTTCATCGCTATGGCAACTAATGCTCCTATTTCTCGGTTTACCGTGAGTGGTAAACTATTTAACAATACAGACCTAGGCATTAAGCCGTTTCCCCATCATAACTCTGCGTGTGTCTTGCTTGCTGTGGGAGGTAGCTATCAGTTATTGTATTGTGGACCACAAGTAGAGGTCAATGAGGTCATGGCTTGTCTGGGGAATCTGACCATGGAAGGTGTCCACTGTGATGATGATTGTATAGCTTCATCATCAAACTGTGTTATGTTCTCAGTAGATATTGGAGTTTTTAAATGACATTGGTCAGAAGGAACTGTACTGGTTCTAGTATAAACGTAACCATCTAATACAGTAACCTCCCTGCATCTTAAACCCCATGGGACCATCAAGACAGGTTCGAGATGTTGTGAGATTTGAAATTGAACTACAAGATATGCACATTGTGTACATAGTATTGCATATACATTGAACTTACTCATTGAATGACAACATAGAAAACAAAAAGAATCTCTAGTGTCATTCTTTTATTTGCTTCGCAGTATACATAATTAAAAGCATAAATTATGTGTAAGTAAGGACTGTATCCTACAAATTTGTTATATGTACATGTACCTATAATAAAGAGCATATCATTATCAACATACATAATTTCAGCAGCCATGTTGATCACGTGACAGTGAGTGTCATACAAAAATTCACATATGGAAAAAGTCACTGATGGAATTGCCTGATAACTCAGTTTTGTGGATAAAGTCTGTCACTTTTATAGCCCAAAGGTGGTCTATCTTTTTGATGTAACTACATGTGGCAGATGAAGCTGGTTAACTGCTCACGTGTCATAGCCTCAAAGATGATTCCCCGCTAAAAGTGGCAGTGACACGGTAAACTCAATAATTTGACTAATCCTCACGTTATTTAACCATGTTATTGCAATTGTTTATAAAACTAATTGTTTGTTGACATCGCATTCAATATCTGTGTGCAAAATGAGTACAGTTCGAAACTGAGATACTAAATTTATATAGTTAGGTGATATTGGGACTAATTTTCAGGTTCGAGATATTGTGTGTATATGTGTCTCGAGCTACAAGAATAATGATAAAAATATAAGAAGAGGTTAAGTTCGAGATATGTAGAAGATTTGAGATTCAAGAGTTCGAGATCCAGGAAGTTTACTGTATTTGTTTTTAATTACCATTTATTACATTTACTATATCTTACCTTCCTAACTTCTATGGCCCTAAACCTCTGTCAGACAATCTTACAGCCAGCTGACTCTAACACTAATTGACAATCTCAAGACATGATGCCCAATCAGTGTATAAATATGAACTAACTACAATTCACTTGGATCCCCACATGTGACGAAAATTCATGCTTTTTTCATGCTCGAGCGTTCCGCAAAGTAAGGTGTGTTTTCATGAACCATTCGTAAGTACAGAAGCTGAAACCTAATAACCTAACTACTGCTAGACACATATTAGATGATCCTGCGCACTAAACGCATTTGTGACAAGAGAGGCAGTACTACGAATTGGGCGAGTACACTTGGCTGCTACAGGTAGCTTGATGATTATACAGGTGCAATACATGCCAACCTTGACATGAAATCAACACCGCTACTGATTAACACCTGTCTCACTACTGTGTAACACCAGTCTCGTCAGCGGAATTATGGACAAAAATCAGCCCGTAAAGAGAAATAGGAACAAAATTATGGGATAAAAATGTTTCCCATTTGCTACTCTGATTTAGCCACCACCATTCAGTAACAGATAACTTTTAACATATTAAAAAGTTAAATGAAACACAATTAACTATATGTAGTTATTATTTGTTTAATATTTAGCAGACGAAAAGTCAACTTTACCGATTAAAACAACACTGCATATTGCTTCAAATGATAAGACTGCAATTTCAGGCATAAGATACTGATATTCCACGCTAACCTTTAGTTACGACGAAGACAAATAGATGATTGGGGCATTGACAAGCATTTTAGATATTCAACAATTTTGTTAAAAAAAACCCAGGAAAATGTCACTTGCTTCGTGAAATGGATCGGTGGTCCTAAACATAATTCCTCAGTATATTGTGTTGATTCAATTCGTTGGGATTGTACCTCTTCCCAAATCGAGTGTGCTATAACAATTCATGCATGAAACGCACGAGGGGAGGGGAGAGGGAAAATGAACTTCTCGATATATATCAGACAACCTGTCTCCCTCTTGTTTCAAGTGGATCGTTCTGTGGGGCATTCCCAAGTATGCAAATTGGGGTCATTTGTCAGGTCGTGGATCATCTTATATGTGTTTACCAGTAGTTAACAGTACAATTAATACAAGGAGTAAATCATGGTGAACCATACATTTGTGTAGACATTCCTTTCGTCCTGACATTATCTTCCCAAATCCCAAGAAATGCATGCAGCCTTTCATTAATTGTAGTGTAGTTTGTTGTTGCTTGGGAGAATTACAGAACAATGTGCCTGTTTTTGTAACATGAAGAGAGAGAGGTTTACTTAATCTGGTGAGAACTAGTTATAACTGGTAATAACTGTGCAGATGACTAGAGCCAGTGAATTTTTCTTGCGTGTCATAAGAGGCAATAAACAAACATAACTGCATACATGTGAAGGTCTGGGTTAGAGTTGATCTTTAGCAATGGATGCTTGTTGTAAGAAGCGACTAACAGGATGTGGTGGTCAGGTTTGCTGTCATCGAATCCCGGTTGTGTAGATCTATGCTCATGTTGTTGATCACTGGTTATGGCTTGTCCAGACTCAATTATTTACAGACCACCATCATATAGCTGGAATATTGCAGAATGCAGCACTAAACAATGAACAAAACAAACCAACAATCCTACAACTGCTGATCACTCGAAACGACCGGTCTAGAAACTAGCCTACACAAGTCACTTGTAGTTGTATATAAACTGTTGGTATTGTTGCCCCAAAAGAAAATTGGCCCTTTGAAAATATAAACATAAGAACTGTTCCCAACTAAGGCCAAGAAAGTCCTACTCCCAATCTGTAAAGTGTGAGAGGAAAGCAAGTTTGTTTCATGTTCTGCAGTCAGGACTAGGGCTCGGTGAAATTTGTTACTGGTATCAGCTGCTAGAACATTGCTTGCTTGCTCGCTCGCTCGCTCACTCGCTCACTCACTCACTCACTCACTTTTCCATTTCATAGAATAGATTTTTTGTCTTTTTTAATTTTTTTGGTCACCATGGAAGCAATTTGAAGAGGGAGGGGTGACCGTTTTCAGAGTACAACTTGGAAACTGTTTGATATCGTTCAACAAGACTTGGTAGATATATCAAACATAAGGTAAATTGGTGTCGTTTGATATGTGCCAATTTGTGTAACTTTTATTTTTCGTGGTTTTCATAGGAACGGTTTGGGCTGAGTCTAAAAATATAGAGGTTGTTTTTGCTTCCACATCACAGCTCAATAACCGTTCAATACCTTTCAACAAAACTTGGCAGATACCAGAGACAGATCCAAAAGTGGTGTCATCTTCTAATGACTCATGTTTGAAATTACATTTGTGGTACTTTCCGAGTTCCATCTTATTATATCTAGATAAATCCTACTTGACAGTATTCAGTTCATTGTTAAATGAATAGGTATTCCTATGTTATGAGATATGTTCCAAACAACTGATTCCTCTGGACAAATCTTTATTGTACATCTGCATTACTTGAGTTAATACATCTGGAGATGAATTCCTGACAAGTTGTAGTGACTGTATATATCCATTTCAGTTTTTAGTGCTCCAATTGCTTGGAGTCTCAGATAAAAATATACTTAACATCTCAGGGGCCATGACTTGACAAGATATTTGTTTATCGAACTTGATAGTGTTTATCAAGCAGGAAGCATTTTCCCAAAGTGTTGATAACTGTAAGACTTTAAGAGGTCAGATGCCAGGAAAATGGTATGTACATCAGCTTAAAGAGGCCTCTTGCCTCACGACTGTGACTACTGCTTCTCCCTGTGGTGAATCCCATGATGTTGTAAGGGTAGATGTTCCATAGTCACCCAGTGATGATGATGTCAGCTTTGTTTGAAATCTTTGGTATGATGTTTGATATGCATTTAGAAGTGGGTAGGGTAATACAAGATATTTGATATGGGTGTGCAGTTTCTTTATTATGTACACGTGATGTTTCTGGGCTAATACTTGACACTTCGTCATTTCACTTAAAGAAGGTGTAAGTATTAGCCTGGAAAAATTGTGTGTAAATAATACAGAGGTTGCACATCTATATCAAGTGTCTTGTGTTCGTTTGTATGATCATCAGATATATTTTTGTCCATCTTGTTGTGTGACCTAAGGGAAGTGGCCTTAATATTCGATGAAGGTCATGATCATCGATCTGCATGATTGAGATACATGTGACAACCATGTCAAGCAGACTGACCACCCACTCCCGTTTGTCGTCTCTAACAACTAGCATGGGTTACTGAAGACCTGTTCTTACTGATGTTCATGGGTCACAACTTGATGTGATAATGATTCTAGGTTTATGAGCTCAATACACAGATTAATGGTTACGCTATTGTCTAATGCAGCTTATCGGGTCTGTGTACAGCACTTGTGTGATGTGTTCTTGCAACACCTTGTACTAGCTTCAGTAGTATAATTACACACACAAGTTCCTATTGTCATATGTCATGTGTTCTAGCTTCAGATTGCCATGTGCCATATGTTCTAACAGCAGATTGTCAGTTATCATATGTTTTTTCCAGGGTCCTGTACAGACCAAGTTTGAGAGGATCCAGGCTGGGAGCCTGCCACCCAAGTTTGGAGATATCTCCTGTGAGGCTGCCCCAGAAGACAAGTTTGTGAGTTGACTTTATGTGCTTTAGTATTTGTGGTCGTTCCTCCAACACCTTAGCATAAACATAATTGGGGTGACTTTAGTTACACCTATATCTCATCAGCTAAGTCTGTCCCACAGTCCCTAAACGTTATCATTCTCCTTACAGCCTTTCCCTCCCTGCGGTTCTAAAGCCCTAAATGAAGCAAGTCTAGATTCCCCAGCTTCTGATCCTCTGACCTATATGAGGCTCCTTTTCAACTTAAATGGGAGTATTTGTTACAATCAGTATTGTATATGGTCAGACACAAACCATTAGTCCAGTCATCAGCCCGTGTCACAACTTCTCATCATGACAGAGTGCTAGATTGATGATTGCATGAAGTCTGAGTGATTGGTGTCCATCTGGTTTGATAGAATACTTGAAGTCTGAGTGATCCGTGTCCATCTGGATTGATGAATAGCATGACGTCTTTGTGAGCTGTGTAAATCTGGGTTGATGGATAGCACAAAGTCTGAGTGAACTGTGTCCATCTGGGTTTATGGATAGCATGAAGTCTGAGTGATCGGTGTCATCTTGATTGATGAATAGTACAAAATCAGAGTGATCTGTGTCCATCTGGATTGATGGATAGTACGAAGTCAGAGTGATCGGTCTCAATCTGGATTGATGGATAGTAGTGGTTTTATTTATCGACCTGGGAAACCACCAAGCCCTAGGTAAGTCTGCTCCTACAGTGAGCTTTCAATCATCAAACATCTCTGCCTTAGACGACCTTGAATCACTTGCTGGTACCAGCATGATACATATTCCTGATGCCATTATTGCCTGCAGCACCATTACATTCGCCCATCTACACTGCAGCACCAACGCTCACACATCGCTATTTGCATGTCTTGTCTCCATCTCCTGTCTGTCGACACATGCTCAATGTTTTCACAACACCAAGGTCCAGATGAAGTGCCCATCTTCATCTGTGTTCAGCAGTTTACAAGAAATTAGTTTAGTTAACTTGGACATACCACACCTGGCATGTTGCCGTGGCAACCACCGTTCTGGCCAATAACTCCTCAAGGTCGAAACTATGAAGCGGCTCATGCAATGTGCATTACTGAGAACTTGTACAAGATAAAACTTGTTACATAAAACATTCTCAGCTTTCTAGATTTGTTCCATGCTTAGAAGTACATTGAAGTTGAAGCATTTTTAAAAGAAATAGTACTTACTGAACCCAAAGTCTTGAATGGGTTTCCCTAGTGTATCTGTGCTGCAATCTTTTAGCACTCTGTGATAAATGGGTTGTTAACTTAAAAGTTTTTTGATGTACAGTGTATATAGGGACTTCTTAAAATGGAATTTACCTCTTGAAAGTGCTGTATTTCAAATGTGACATATTATGATGGAAGGTTTCTGTCCTCACATGTAACTTTCATATCAGGAAAACGTGATAATGTCTGACATCCTGCCAGTCATATTCCTATGTTTATATGTGATCCAGCAGAGTGTACATAAAGATCTTACATACAAACTGTATATACAGATATCACTTACAAAATGTACAGATAGATCTTATATACAAAAATGTTCATACCAATCTTACATACAAAGTATATATACAGATCCTTCTTGCAAAGTGTACACACAGATCTAACACACAGAATTTACATACAGATCTTACATACAAAATGTACAGATAGGTCTTTCAAAATGTACATACAGATATTACATGCAAAACGTACATGCAAATCTTGCATACAAAATGTGCATACAGATCTTACATACAAAATGTACATACAGATCTTGCATACAAAATGTACAAATGGGTTTTTCAAAATGTACAGATATTACATGCAAAACGTACATGCAGATCTTGCATACAAAATGTGCGTACAGATCTTACATACAAAATGTACATACAGATCTTACATACAAAATGTACAGATGGGTTTTTCAAAATGTACAAATATTACATGCAAAACGTACATACAGATCTTGCATACAAAATGTGCATACATATCTTACATACAAAATGTACATACAGATCTTACATACAAAATGTACAGATGGGTTTTTCAAAATTTACATACAGATATTACATGCAAAACGTACATGCAGATCTTGCATACAAAATGTGCATACAGATCTTACATACAAAATGTACATACAGATCTTACATACAAAATGTACAGATGGGTTTTTCAAAATGTACATACAGATATTACATGCAAAACGTACATGCAGATCTTACATACAAAATGTACATACATATTTAGCATAACAAATGTCGGTATAAAATGAACCACACATTTAGAAAGCATGGGTGATAAGTATTATCCCTGGTCGCGGTGACATGCAAGTGGAGGACAGTGCTTCCCCTCAAGAATGACAGCTCATGCAGTGACTGATCATGAGATACGTTCTGAGAGTGTTTCTGACAGAATTCCATGCTGTGTCACATCATAAACCCTGCACACAACAGAACTGATGTTCCTCACAATGTGTGGTTTCCATCAGGTTCCCTAAATCTGATGACGTGAGCAGGTACTTCTGCTTCTCATCAGCTTTACGTTTATTGAATAACTTCCCACATGGAAGGAGACTTACTGTTGACTCAGGTTCATCATACAGGACTCAACTTGATGCCTGTTTACCCACAACCTTGACCTTGACCTCTCATTAAGGAAGCAAAATGTTTAACTGTAACACATGGGAACATTGTGACAGATGGGAACACATTGCATCATTGTGACAGATGGGAAAACATTACAACATTGTGAAACATGGGAACACATTACAACATTGTGACAGATAGGAACACTTTAAAACATTGTGACAGATGGGAACACATTGCATCATTGTAACAGATGGGAAAACATTACAACACTGTGAAACATGGGAACACATTACAACATTGTGACAGATAGGAACACTTTACAACATTGTGACAGATAGGAACACTTTACAACATTGTGACCAATGAGAAGACTTTACAACATAGGGAAACATGGGAACACATTACAACATTGTGATAGATGAGAACATGTGCTAACTTTGTGACAGATGGGAACAGGTAACATTGTGACAGAGATGAACATGAACACATTACAAAATTGTGACAGATGGGAACACATTTCATCATTGTGATAGATGAGAAGACATGACATTGTGACACATGAGAACATGCGCCAACTGTTTGACAGATAGGAACACCTTGCAACATTGTGACAGATGGGAACACATTACAACTTTGTGACAGATGGGAACACATAGTGACATTGTGACAGATGGGACACGTCAACTTTGTGACAGCTGGGAACAAGTTACAACTTTGTGACAGATGGGAAGACAGAACATGGTGACAGATGGGAACATAAGCCAACTTTGTAACAGATGGGAACACATGACATTTTGACTGAAGACACATGCCAACATTGTGACAGATATGAACACACTATAAGGCTATTGTTTGTTTATATTTGGCAGATGCTGTGTGTTTTATTGTGGGGAGTTGAGAGAGTTGTATAAGTGTTGTTACTTTCTGCCATCTGTTTATGCAATTAGAAACAATATGCTCTTGTGTTTCCATAGCAACCTTTATGGTATATTTGTGTAAGGTTTGTCAGCAAATCAGAAGGTGATATCTATTTCTTCTGGCTTCTTCACTTCTGATTTTTGGGAAATATTGACTTAGCAACAAAGGACTTCACATTCCACTAACAGCAGAGCCACCCCCGTTATAGTATACCCCCTAAAAAAGCTATTCACCATGTTGGTAGATTCAGTCATGACTGTTGATATTGTAAGGATCAAATTATTAGTGATGCTGTCATGGAACAGCTAGCAGTACTGATGCAGCATAATTATGTACTAAAAAGAATGAGATTGTTTATGAAGGCATTACAGGTGGTAGATTGTTCTTTGTAAAGCAAAGTATTCTAAGACAAGTAAACCAGTGAACAGATCAGTTGTACAATTCTATGCATTTAATATTGACAACATTGTGATGGTTGTGTAGACAATATTATGTCACCTGTGTTGACAATATTGTGTTGACTGTGTTGACAATATTGTGTAAGCTGTTTTGACAATATTTTTCAGTTATGTTGACAATATTGTGTTGGTTGTGTACAGTATTATACAGTTATAGACTAGTGATGAGGTCAATACCTGCTTTTATTGACTGCCGAAAAGCAATATTGACTGAGGACGAAGTCATAACTTGACGTCATAGATTATACTTAGAAACACAAAATATGACTTTTGTTCGGACCTGGGTTAGAGTCAATACATTTTTTCATCAACAGTCACATCAACAGACTGCCTTTAGACAAGTCAGGCAGATGGAAAAATATGACTTCGTAATAATGTGTTGTGTTAGCTGTTTAGTCAATATCATGTTGGCATTGACACTACTCTGTTGTGTTGACAATAAAGTGTTTGCTGTTTAGACAATATCGTCTTGGTTGTGTTGACAATATTGTGATCTTACAGGTCATCCATGTTCGTGTCGATTCCAAGGACCTGGCATTTGTCATCTTCTGCTCTCAACAAACCCATGAAGGGGTCAAACTCACCAACTGCACTGCCACAGTCTTCCGGCTCAGAGGAACGGTAAGTATATGCACCCCTACAGTCTCTTAGCTCCGAGGAACAGTAAATATATGCACCCCTACAGTCTCTCAGCTCCGAGGTGTAGTAAGTGTATGCATGCTTTCAGTCTCTCTGCTCTGAGGAACAGTAAGTATATGCACTCACAGCCTCATGGCTGTGGAGAACAATATGATGTCTGGCTTGTCAGCTTGACTCATATTTTGTAGTCGTCACTTGTGTGTCTTCAGTCAGTAGTTTGCAGACTTCATTGCATCTGCTCATAAATCCCCTCACTTACTCACTGTCTCTGTGTTGCACAGCTGAAGGTTCAATCATACAGGGAAGCAGGAGATGTGAAGGTCAATGTTGCATTTGACGGGCGTCCGGACATCAAGGTCAATGTCAAACCTACCAACCCATATCAGGTAAGAGACACCCAGTGTTACAACATGTCAGCAGCACACTTACATCCTCTGGTCAATGTCTAAACCACCAACCCATATCAGGTAAACCTACCAAAAGAATATGAGTTAAGAGACACCCAAAGTACAACACATCAGCCCCACACTTACATCCTCTGGTCAATGTCACAATTAAAAGCCCATATCAGGTAAACCTACCAACCCATATGAGTAAAGAGACACCTTAAGTACAACATGTCAACCTCACACTTGCATCCTCCAGTCAGTGCCTGGGTGCTTCAACCTGATGGAGGAAACATGGCAGAAGCATCCATACTGACACAGCTTTCATACTAGTTTCCAAATAAAAGCTCTCTGGTATGAATGGATACATGTTTATCTGTGTAGGTATTATTTTCATATCTTTACCTGTGACTTACCTGTAACTTACCTATAGTGGATGTAGTGTTTTACTGTTGTGCTTTTACTAATATGACTACAAATTTCTACAGAATATTGGATTAGCTATGATTCTGTTCCATAAAGCCCTGATCATCTTTGCGTGCTAACTTAGTTTTGATGTATGTTGACCTGTAGAATGGACCTGTCATGGACCTGTGTAAAGATGAGCAGAGTAGGAGGGTTGGTGGTCCAGGGTAGAGTAGGAAGATAAGTGGTCCCAGCAGGATAGAATAGTGGGTGGTCCCGTGCAGAGTGGGAGGCTTGGTAGTACAGGGCAGATTAGGCCCACAATACCTGATGACGGGCTGATGATATGACAGAAACAATCCTTAACCATACATCATCATCTGAAAATTTGTGAATATTTTCATTTTAAAAATTGGTGAGGCTCTTGAGCAGAGGAACCCAATATTGCACTGTAGGTTAAACATAGACCATAGACCTACACGCATGTCATATATACTAATGGAGTAAAGGAGCAGCAGCTGCCATATTGGATTGTCGTGCCAACATCGACTCGTTCCGATTTCAGGCTGAAGTGTATTCTAAGAATACGGTGACATTCGAAACTATGCACATGTACCTCTCAATTGTACATTTACACATCCTGCCTGATTTCCATGACAATACACCCTTTTTATTAACCTTAATACGTCCTTGAACTGGAAAATCAAACGAAAGGACCTCTGTGGTGAACGTTAGCCCGCACTCGAAGCCACTTGAGTGATCTCATTGGTCTGCAGAACAGAAGTATTTATGGTATTGGTAAACAAGACGGCATGGTCAGGATTCAATAAAACAGACGATTTTTAAATTTCACGTGAATGTAATGAACTTGTTCTGGAAAATTACTTAAGTTCAGTGGACTAGTGAGATCGCTCGAGTGGCTTTGAGTGCAGGATAACATTCTGTTAATATATATGACTTGCGTGTAGATCTATGGTCTATGTTTAACCTACAGAGCGATATTGGGTTCCTGTGCTCTTGAGAGGCATTTAGAAGTTGATTATTCAAGTAAAAGGAAAATATTATGCATGACATCTTCTTCATTTATTGTATGTTCCAACGTTTCTGGGCTTTACCTTGCCCTATCATCAGGTGAACTGAAATGTGTCTTGTTTGTTTCAATTCACCTGATGAACGGGCAAGGAATACCTCAGAAACGTTGTGACTCACAATAAAGAAGTACCTGTCATCCATATTATTAGCCTTTTGTTAATTAATACAAATTGATAATGACAGGTCCTTGTAATATCATTTTTTGTTGAGTTTTTAACACTGTGCTGTTTTTCCATGTTGGCAGGAGGAAGACGTAAGTCAGTGTTTGCTGTGTGCCGTGTTACATGATTTTCTCATGTTTCTTGCTCTTATTTTGTTCCATACACACTGGTCATGCAACAGTAGCCATCTAATGACAATGGAAGACAAAGACTTGTTCCTAGTTCCGTATTTATGCACAAGTTGGATACACACCATCTATAGTTCCTGTATGTCTTCTACCTTCTATGCACAAGATGGACACACACCATCTATAGTTCCTGTACGTCTTCTCCCTTCTACACTCAAGGTGAACACCCACCATCTATAGTTCCTGTATGTCTTCTTCCTTCTACATTCAAACTGGACACACACCGTCTATAGTTCCTGTTTGTCTTCTTCCTTCTACACTCCAGCTGGACACACATTCTATATACAAGATGGACACACACATCTATAGTTCCTGTATGTCTTCTCCCTTCTACACACAAGGTGAACACCCACCATCTATAGTTCCTGTATGTCTTCTGCCTTCTACACTCAAGGTGAACACCCACCATCTATAGTTCCTGTTTGTCTTCTTCCTTCTACACTCAAGCTGGACACACACCGTCTATAGTTCCTGTTTGTCTTCTTCCTTCTACACTCCAGCTGGACACACATTCTATATACAAGATGGACACACACATCTATAGTTCCTGTATGTCTTCTCCCTTCTACACACAAGGTGAACACCCACCATCTATAGTTCCTGTATGTCTTCTGCCTTCTACACTCAAGGTGAACACCCACCATCTATAGTTCCCGTTTGTCTTCTTCCTTCTACACTCAAGCTGGACACACACCGTCTATAGTTCCTGTTTGTCTTCTTCCTTCTACACTCCAGCTGGACACACACTCTATATACAAGATGGACACACACATCTATAGTTCCTGCATGTCTTCTACCTTCTATACACACAATGGACACACTTAATCTATAGTTCCTGTTTGTCTTCTGCCTTCTACACTCAAGGTGAACACCCAACATCTATAGTTCCTACATGTCTTCTACCTTCTACACTCAAGGTGAACACCCACCATCTATAGTTCCTGTTTGTCTTCCTCCTTCTACCCACAAGGTGGACACACTTAATCTATAGTTCCTGTTTGTCTTCTTCCTTCTACCCACAAGGTGGACACACACCATCTATAGTTCCTGTTTGTCTTCTCCCTTCTACACTCAAGGTGAACACCCACCATCTATAGTTCCTGTATGTCTTCTACCTTCTACCCACAAGGTGGACACACTTAATCTATAGTTCCTGTTTGTCTTCTCCCTTCTACACTCAAGGTGAACACCCACCATCTATAGTTCCTGTATGTCTTCTTCCTTCTACACTCAAGGTGGACACACACCATCTATAGTTCCTGTTTGTCTTCTCCCTTCTACACTCAAGGTGGACATACGATCTATAGTTCCTGTTTGTCTTCTCAATTCTATACACAAGATGGACACAGAAGGTGTTGTGTTCCAGTGCATGTTGGCAGTAAATGGTCCACCTCACCCCACCCTCATCGCAGTATGTTCTGTCCAGACTGATGACCAAACTGGCTTCATCATTTAGCCTACAGTATTGACAGGACCTGTGTTTGAATCCCAATTTTTGGTCTGTCTGTACCAAAACATATTGCAAGTTTCTTCAAATATTTTAGTCTCTCCACCACCCCTTCTTATAACATTAAACATGTATGAATGAATTACATGTATGTGTGTTGACTCAGACAAACCTTGCCTTACCCTACCTAAATTCCATCACACTCGGTTCTGAATTGCTCATTAAGTTTACAGACTGGCTATTCATCTGCAGCATGGATGACACAAGTCACCATGGTTACCAGATAATAATACAACAGCTCATATCAGAACAACTTATTGATATGCTGTCCTCTTTTACACCTAATTTTCACCTAATTATATATGACATGGTGACAGAGAGTTTTGTGTGGATCTCTTTAATTGTTTCTTATCAGTTAACAGATCCATATTCTTGTGTATGAAACCACTATCTTGTTCAAGTGTGTGCCACATCCAGCATTGTGTATTGGATGTCATGAAGTTATAAATAGCATTAGCCTGTTGTGGATGCTTTCTGGCAACTACTTGGCAGTAGTTCAGCTGGATGCTAGCATAGTGACATTATGTACATGTCTGTTGTGTCACAGTGGTTTTCTTTGTCATGTGAAGAATGGATGTTGCTATGGATACAGTTGCTATGGATACAGAGTCTTTGTTTAAAGCTTGTAATGTTTTAGTAGAAACAGCATATTGAAGATGCGACTTTTGTTGCAAAATTTCAGATTCAAAACAAATGCTGAATATCGTTTGAAAATATGAGATAATGAAGACAGGCATGTTGTGTTTCGGAGATTCTGGGTTGGAAAGGCGTCTCTGGTTGTAGGATGACAACTCTGGTGTTTGCAGACATTGTGCTGGAATGTTTGATGATGTATTGGTTATGATATAAACTTAGACCATGTTAATCAAAATCTTTTTAACTTTGAAGCAAAAAGGTATTATTAAAAATGCCCATTAAGGAGATTCAAATGTCATTTGACAGACTGTGTTGTTGATGTATTTGGGAATAAAGTTATTGAATAAACAGGATTTCCTGTTGAAGGAAGACTATTTTCATATGTACACTGGATCATATGAGAGTCTCGGGATAGAATAGGTCCTCAGCTATATGATTTCTTTAGAGATGGTAACTGGATGGGGTGAACAGCCTCTGTGATGTTCACTCTGTGATGTTCTCTCAGTGGCGTTCTCATTCTGTATGTTGTTTAGATCACAGATCATAATATCAACCATTAGTTTGTGTCTCACTCAAGACTAGTTTGTCCGAGTTGAATATTGTGAGATGACATAACTGCCTCCATGCTTCAGATGTCTAAATGGTTTTTGACACTTAAAGAACAAAAGACTGCATTTTTGTGGATCAATTGCAAGTCATGCTGTGTTGCAGGATCCGTCAGACATGGTGGACATTGGTGTTGTGGAGGAGCTTGTCCGCCAGGCCATCTGCATGACCACCACCACCTACACCATCACCCATCTCCTCGCACCCGACACGCGCACACAGTCCAAGCGGCACTCTGACCATGACCGCAGCTCAGGTCAAGGTCAGGCCCCCAACATGAGTCAAGGTTACTCCCAGATGCCTCAGATGAACGAGGGAAACTATGAGCGCCGCATGCCTCAGACACACGGCGGTGCACCCATCCAGAGCATGCACGTGCAGAGCACACAGCTTCAGAGCTCCCCGAAGCGCCACGCTGCCCCTCAGCCTCCCGTCGCTGCTGTGCCCTCTCCCCCAAAGTCGGAGGCTCTTTTCGTGCCCATTGAGGCCAGCCAGTATCAGAGTGCTGTGAGTAAACTGTGTACACGAGTAAGTTGAGTGAGGTCATGTACCAAATGACTGTTTGTTGAATGAGGTCATGTACCAATGACTGTTTGTTGAGTGAGGTCATGTACCAGATGACTGTTTGTTGAGTGAGGTCATGTACCAGATGACTGTTTGTTGAGTGATGTCATATACCAGATGACTGTTTGTTCAGTGAGGTCATGTACCAAATGAGTTTTTGAGTGAGGTCATGGATCTAGTGATGGTTTGTTGTGTTGGACCATGGACAAGTAACTGCTGATTGAGGTCATGTACCAAGTGACTGTTTGTTGTGTTATACCATGGACCAAATGACTTTTGACTGAGGTCATGTACCAAGTGACTGTTTGTTGTGTTATACCATGGACAAAATGACTTTTGACTGAGGTCATGTACCAAGTGACTGTTTGTTGTGTTATACCATGGACCAAATGACTTTTGATTGAGGTCATGTACCAGATGACTGTTTGTTGAGTGGACCAAGTGACTGTTTGTTGAGATACAACTTATTGTAAGAAGGTGATTCATCAGATTTCTTATTAAAGTTTCAGACCCCAGTGTCGTCAGCTGCGGATGTGCCACCGAAGCCTCCCCGCTCCTCTGCTGACAAGCGCCTTCTGGTCAAGGTGATCAAGGCCAATGGAGTTGGGGCCAAGGAAATTGGTACTGATGAATGTGTGCTTGTCTTTGGAGTTGTAATGATTTTGTTGGCGAATTCATATTTTTAGAAAAAAATCATTAAGATTATTTTAGCAATGGTTTTGATAAGTATCAGTTTTTAGCTTGTGTGACATGTATCAGTTTTTAGCTTGTGTGACATGGAGTCTGTTGAATGAATAATATAGTAACACTGTGTGAGACACTGCCTGGATTACTACTGAATTAGACTCTACATAGAATAGCACAGAGTGAGACACTATGTATACTAGCCCTGAGTGAGATACTGCCTAGACAAGCCCTGAGTGAGACACTGCCTGGACTAGCATTGAGTGAGATGCTATGTAGATTAGTCTTGTGTGTCACACTGCCTTGACTAGCCCTGAGTGAGTCACTGTCTAGACTGGCCCTGATGGAGACACTGTCTAGATAGACTATCCCTGAGTGAGACACTGTGTAGACTAGCCGTAAGTGAAATACTATGTAGACTAGCCCTGAGTGAGTCACTGCTTAGAGCAGCTCAGAATGACACAAGTCCTAGACTTGCACTGAGTGTGACACTGCCTAGATTAGTCAAGAATGAGACACTGCCTAGACTAGCTCTGATCAGCTAACATCATCAAGCACCTCTCAGGGTCATCAGATGCTAGTCTAAGTCACCTTGCACTGTTTTCATTTTGTAGGTCCTTTAAATTTTCTAGGTTCTGTAAACCCAGTTGTGTTGCTGTTGATGGACGACCCAATCCAAAACCACTCCACCAGCGTCGTCAGGAACGCCAGCAACCCCTTCTGGGATGAGAGCTTTCTCTTGTAAGTCCTTCATTCAAAGATCATTAGTATTCTGGAATGAGGATTCAGTAACACTAGTGAGCTCTTCTGGGACGAGAATCTGCTCTTGTTCACAGATCTATTGTAGAAGCTCTGGAAAGGCATTTAGAAGTTCGAAAAACATGAATAAATGACATGTTTTGTATGGATGTTAACTTCTCATTATTCTGTTTACAACTTTCATACTCAGTGCTCTGACTCAGCATTGCATCTAGAAATAGATATGAACTGTTGGGATAAAGAATGAAGGAAGTTGTTATCCATATAAACATGTCGTATGCATCATCTGTATAAATTCAATGATGGATATTGTCATGTAGCCACTTCAGCAACAGACACCAGCACTCCTTTCTGTGTCTATACTCCGTGATAATTTTATTAGAAATCCAGGAAAGGAGTTTTCCTCGAAGAGGATATCTTCCCTGTCTTTTGTTGATTTCAGTCCTCAGTTTTGTATAGACGTTGTCTTCATGATGCATTGTAAATATTACTGCACTTCTATTCCAGTGATGTCACACAGCACAGCAATGAGCTTCGCTTTGAGGTGTTTGACAAGAACAAGCAGCCTGGAGGTGAGGGATACTTGTGTTTGGACAGTGTTGCCAACAGTCACATCATGTTGTGTCAGCTGTGTTATTGTGTATAACCTAATCATGCTGATCTTACTGTATATGTCAGTTTCAAGATGAGTAAGGAAGTCATTAAGAATGTCAGCAGTGTCTACTCTAGGACGCGATTGCTCGATTCACGCTAATGATCAAATTGTGCCTCATAAAAATTACAGAGCGCGAACTGTCGCGCATAGTAATTTGCTCCCTAGCTACCTTTCGAAAAACATGCGTAAAAAGCTTTATATTGACAAGGAATGACTTTTTAAATCAGTCGGTCACTGAGTCAAGTTCGAATGACGTAAACAGAGTAACCTCCCTTAGTTAAAACCACTGTCGGCACTGGGGAAACGAAATTCCTTTCATATCAGTATGAAAATAGATAACATTTTTCGATGAAGTTATGATTTGATTAATTAATCAATTGACAACGTTAGACTATGAACTCTAAACATAGTGCTTGTGTGCAGCACTTGCAAAACACAGTTTCGTCGATCTTTTTTAGAACAACAGTTCGTTTTAGCTTCGTTTTCTAATTCAGACAATATTATCACTTGAAGTTGACGACAAACGAAAAGGAAATTCTTATTTACAACGGTTGTGTTAATTTTGCGTGAATAATGCCACGCAAAAGAATGAAAATAACTGACTTTTTGCACAAAATACCACTGAGAAAGCAACAGTGTTCGCCATGTCTCCGCAGACCGATATGTCTGTTAAGGAGACGTGTGAATCGAAAGAAGAGCAAAACCCCGAGACAGACCCCGGTCCCTCAGACCCGAAAGAAACAAACAAACCAAGTGTTTTTCAGAAAAAAATGGTTGCAAGAGAATGGTCATGGCTCTCTCAAATGAGCTTGGTGCTATGATATGTGACTATTGTAGCCAAAATAAAATGAGCAGTAGTTTCACTGGTGGTGGTTGCAATAACTTTTGTACATCCACACTATTTTGAAAGATGGTAATACAGGTATTCCCCCCCTACATTTTCCAAATCCCCCCTCCTTTTTTTGTAAGGGGGCGACAATTCCAATGCTGGATTTTCAGTTCTAGAATAGACACTGGTCAGTCAGAATGAGTCAAGGGTTCTGCTTGTAGGTCCATCAGGAAGTCTGTCTGAGATCATGTGGAATGTTGATCGTGATGATCAGGAGGTCAGGCGGAATTTTGATCAAGAGATCTATTGGGAATATATCATGGTGTAATTGAGGAGATCGATTGGCAGGTCTGTTTGAAATGTGGGAGGCAATAGTTGTGTTTTCTGCTTCAGAGGACTTCCTAGGGGAGACAACTGTGTACATGAACGACCTACGCCTCTGCCCCAGCAGCCGCCAGATCCTCGCCTTGCAGAGTCGTCCTGGCAACATGGACTCCATCAGTGGCTCCCTCACTGTCGAGGTAAGTCAGTGCCATTTCATATTACACCAGTACTGTGTCTTCACATTGGTCAGTATCAGATCTTTTCACAAGCACCACATCTTCAAATCCATGCATCAGTTATGTGTCCTCACATCAGATTCCAGGCCAGAATATCCATCAACTGCCCCTGACCCCAAATATTGGCATCAAATTCACGCCATCTCTGTCTGATACATTCAATTATTTTTCTGTTCATGAGAATCGATTCACTTGCTGTTGTACCCAACAAAAAAATTCACCTGAGTATTTTCAAACATAGATTGCATCAAGTCTGTAGGATTTGTTCATCAGGGCATGTCATCAACACTCTATTTGTTGGATTTGAGACGGGAATAGATACCCAGTAACTGATACACGTCTCCACATTTGTATCTCACAATATGAGATGACTATCCGTCAAGGTCTGCATCCATCGTATCCCAACTTCGTAGATCAGTGCTCCTGATATTGATAATAGGATTGTGTATTCCAGACACGATTACTTACAGACCACCATTATACAGCTGGAATATTGCTGTGTGTTGCATAAAATTGAACTTGTCTATGCATCGGTCTGATGAATCTTATATGTGTCAATTTTAATTTATGAAAGGTGTTTAAAGTTTACTTTGTGGGTTTGAATTTTCTTCACTTATTGTTCGGTATCCCCCAATGGGGACAGATTTTCTCAGTAACTGTTATAGATGTGGAATCCAAATTTGATATGTGATTTTCGGACATGTCGGGTTGAAGTTTGGAACAGGAACCAAATAAGATCTGATCAGAACACTGGGATGGGTATATTGATGACCATGTTTTGATGGTGGTGCTGATGATACGTGTTTTCCATCTGTGTTTCCAGTTTCTCTTCATGGACTCGGCAGAGGCGGAGATGATGATGGGGATGCCCGGCGCGCCCAACAGCCAGCTGTCCCCCAAACGTCGCATCGAGACGGAGCGCACTATTACACCAGGTGGCACTGTTATAACCACGACAACCACTACCACACATCGACCTCAGTTTGGCCAGCTCCAGCCAGGGCCAGAGGGTAACACAACAGGAATGATTTAGACTATAGTAGACATTCCCAATTTCATTATCTATTGTTCCAAAACTATTCTTTATGTATGATTTTGGTGAATTTTTATTGGACATTTTCTTCTCTTTGCTTCTTTGCCTTGTGTGATACTCCCTTGAGACCCTGGTCTGTACTGCCTCACACTGGTAACCCAGGGATCTGTACTGCCTCACACTTGTAACTCATAAGGCCAATGCAGTGGCCAGGGTTATGGTCAATACAGTGGCCAGAGTGAGGTCAGTGCAATTGCCGGGGGGTCAAGATGGAAGTACAGAGTGCCTGTGTAAACATCTGTGTGGAATTATTATATAGAGACCCCTATTGGAATAATGTTTATGAGATGTAATGTATATTTGTATTTGAAAGTTTGATACTAATTGTTTACTGTTTTAAACTGTAGTATTAACACACCATCTGTAGAACCCATTAGTAACTACTACATGTCTCTCCGTGACCTACAGGGAAACTCGTACCCCTCTCGTGCACCATTATTGCCAAGAATCATGGCAAACCAATCAAAATAATCCGTAGTAAAACGGATTTCAAAATATGAAAATGGCGGACCCGTTTAACTTTGAAGCTGCGCGAAACTACACCAAGCACAATTTAAACATAAACTGTATTGCTGTTTTGCCCAGGGGATATAGGATATTCTAAGAGCCATGTTTTGAAATTCAGAGTTATCTCTCCTTGATTATAGCACAAGACTACTTTAATCTCCATGCCCGTTTGTGCTTAGACAGGACCCAGGCGTAGACTCTTTGTAGCACTGCAAGGGAGACATCTCTGTAAGGGTCATGCATCTTCTACTGAACTCTGGTTCAGTGTACCCATTTACAGGAAAACACTTTATGTCTCAATAAGGGACACAACTGTAATGTTCATCATCTACTGAATCGTATTGGTCAAAATACCCATCTGTAGGAAAACCCTCTCTACAAGGGAGATAACTCTGCAATGTTCATGATCTACTGAACTGTATAGATCTATATACCCGTCTGTAGGAAAACCCTTTGTAGCACTGCAAGGGAGACAGCTTTGTTAGGGTCATGAATCTTTTACTGAACTCTGTGGTTCAATATACCCATCTGTTATAAAACCCTCTATATCTCTGCAAGGGAGATAAGTCTGTAATATTCATCCCCTACTGAACTGTATGGATCTATATACACCCATTTGTAGGAAACCCCTTTATATCACTGCAAGTGATACAACTCTTTAAATGTTCATCTCCTGCTGAACTGTATGGGTCTAAATATACATCAGTAGGAAAACCTGTTACATCACTGCAAGGGGGACATACTCCATCCTGTCAGATTGAACTTCTGAAGTACGCAAACATTTTGCCAGCCTAGACTTTACATGTAATTGAGAAAAAAATGTGATGGATTGTGTCAATGGTATTTGAGAAAAAAATGTGATGGATTATGTCAGTGGTATAGCATGACCTGGACAGATCCAAGTAGATGCAGGGACTTGCCGAATATTTCTTTATTTTTCTCAGTAACTGAGAAATCACACATTCCCCATCACAGTCAATATTTAACCGCATGAGTGGATGTACATATCTTTTGAATGTACTCTGTGTACCTGCTTAAATGTACTTGTGTGGATCTGGTTATTTGTGCGCTTGTGTTTTCCTGTCTGTGTGTACATTCTTGGTACCTGTTTATGTGATTGTGTTTGTGTGTTCATGCTTGTATGTGTTCATGTTTATGTACGTACATGTTTTGTGTGCTCATATGTGTGTGCTTGTGTGTATATCATCATATCCTGAGTAAAACATCAGTATTCAAATGTGTGACTGTATGCCTATATGACATGCCAGTGTGAAGGTATGCCTATATGACATGCCAGTGTGACTGTATGCCTATATGACATGCCAGTCTGACTGTATGTCTATATGATGACATGCCAGCATGACTGTATATTTGTATGATGACATGCCAGTGTGACTGTATGCCTGTGTGGTGACTTGCCAGTGTGACTGTATATCTGTATCATGACATGCCTGTCTCATGACATGCCAGTGTCACCTTATGTCCACATGATGACACACCAGTGTGACTGTATGCTTGTATGATGCCACGCCAGTGTGACTGTATGCTTGTATGATGCCACACCAGTGTGACTGTATGCCTGTATGATGCCACACCAGTGTGACTGTATGCTTGTATGATGCCACACCAGTGTGACTGTATGCCTGTATGATGACACACCAGTGTGACTGTATCCCTCTGTGATGACATGCCAGTGGCTATGCCTGTATGATGACAGACTCTCTAGGACAAGATGCCAATGTGACTGTTTGCCTCTTGGCTGATACGCCTTTGCGACCATGCGTGTGCTGTGTATATGACTGTGTGCCTACCTATATTTACACGTGTTATCTGTGTTACCCGTGTGACTTTGGTGTGTCCCCCTAACTGCATGTCTCATCTCCCCAGGACATCCCCCCAGCCTGGTGGAGAAACATCACCACTCTAACCCGGACCTCGACTCATCGTCCACCCTGAGTGCCGACTCCCCATACTTCCCCGGGGACCAGTCATTGTCAGCATCTGCATCCTCAGGTAACGCACTGCTCCCTATCTGACTCCAGACTTAAGTTTATGGATGAGAGGTTTTGTGATAAAGTATCCTTGGACCACATGTCACTTGATCCTCTTTCACTGTTCCACCTCTTACCTAAAGGTCTTCATTTCACCATCTTTCACCTCTAGGTCTTCATTTTACCATCCCATCCATCAACTCTATTACTTCATTTCACCATCTTTCACCTCTAGGTCTTCATTTCACCGTCTTTCACCTCTGTTACTTCATTTCACCATCTTTCACCTCTAGGTCTTCATCTTACCATCCCATCCATGACCTCTATTACTTCATTTCACCATCTTTCACCTCTAGGTCTTCATTTCACTATCTTTCACCTATGGGTCTTCATTTCACCATCTTTCACCTGTATTACTTCATTTCACCATCTTTCACCTCTAGGTCTTCATTTCACCATCTTTCACCTCTAGGTCTTCATTTCACTATCTTTCACCTCTGGGTCTTCATTTCACCGTCTTTCACCTGTATTACTTCATTTCACCATCTTTCACCTCAAGGTCTTCATTTCACCATTTTTCACCTCTAGGTCTTCATTTCACCACCATTTTTTTCACCTCTTGATCTTCATTTCATCATTTTATCTATCACCTATAGGTCTCCATTTCACCATCTTTCTCTTCCAGGTCTTCATTTCACCATCTTTCACCACTTGTTCATCATTTCACCATCCTTCACTGTTGAAGTTTGGAATTATATTTTATCAATATTTTGATGGAAGCCCTGAAAGTGTTTGAACCCATGTTTTTGATGGTGATGTGAAATTCTCCTGCATGATGATATGTATTATCTTAAACACTACTAATGTCCTTTATTTTCAGCAGCCCGTTTCCTGCATGGGATTTTTTACTTCTGTAGTTGACCTTGACTACAACAAACCATCCGGCCAAGGTTCAATGTGGTACTGGAACTCACCCCAGAATAAGTGGGCGGCTGGGTAGCTTAGTGGTTAAAGCATTGGCTCATTATGACAAAAACATGTCGTAAAACAAAACTCAATCACTCACTCACTCACTCACTCCAGAATAAGTGGGTGGTTGGGTAGCCTAGTGGTTAAAGCGTTGGCTCATTACGACAAAAACATGTCGTAAAACAAAACTCATTCACTGGCTCAATCCAGAATAGGTTTCCAGTTCACCAAATGGGCTGACATCTGCATGCAGCACCTGTACTTACTCATCAGTAATTAGACACCTGTACTCCCAACACCTGTACTTAAATGTAAGATACACCTGTACTTTACATCTGTAAATGAACACATGTACTTACCAATAGTACGCACACACACACAAACCTGTTCATTTACACATTTAATCACAAAACTATTCTTAAACATCTGAACCCAAACACTTGTTCTCACACTTGTACACATACATCCATATGTTCAGTGGGCAATAATAATAATAATAATAGTAATTTCACAGCTATTTTAAGCATGTCAAGGTTGTTACACACAATCTGAAATTTGAGATTGACTTTGTTGATGGTGATGTACTGCTGGACAATACCAGGTGAAGTCCTTCACCAAGTCTGCTCAGAGTCGGTCCTTTGTGGAGAAGCTGTCTGAGAAGCCATTGCATCATGTGTACATGCAGTGTGTTTAACAGAACAGCAATCTATCCGACTCCTTTTTCTGGATAAGTCGGCTGGTCTCAAATGTGAAACTGAGGGCTTCCTTTTCGCTGCTCGGTATCAGTCATGTCCCACTCGCAATCGTCAAAATGTGATTCTTAATCAAATGTGAACATGAAATGTCGTCTTTGCAAGGAATTCACAGAGACTGTCCAACACCTTGTCAGTGGATGCCCTTCCATGGCACAAACAGCATATCTTAAAAGACATAATGGCATGGCTCTCTGCTTTTACTATCGTCTCCACCATGCCTGTGGCTTTGACCCCGAGGTCCATCCATGGATACAACCCTGAACATGTCCATGGCATCCTGGAAAATGACAGTTTTCAACTTCTATGGAACAGGCCCATATACAGCCTCAGAAAAAATCCTGCCAAAAAATCTGATCTGGTCCTTTTTGATAAAACCAATGAAATTATTCATATCATTGAATTTTCTGTCCCTTTAGACAGGAATGTGAATAGCAAGATTCAGGAAAAGTATGATAAATATGCGGACCTCACCTTTGAAATGTCTCGCTTGCATCCCAAGTACACTGTGGTCAGGCTCCCCATTGTTCCCGGTGCCCTTGGTTTGGTACCTCCTGAACCCTTGGCGCAGATTAGGAGAGTGCCGGGTTCTCCACCAAGAACACAGCCCTTCTGACAATCTAGTAATGAAGAAGGATGCATTGCTGGGAAGCCTTCACGTCCTTCGGAAAGTTCTTGGTGGGTTCAACTAGGCAGCATGTCCAGGGAGAAGTCCCATTCGCTGTCTGGGCTGTGTGTAGAGGGGGCGAGGTCCCTGAGCTGATAATGAGCTTTACCATCCTGACTGTGCCAGGATCACTCGAACCCTCTCTGCTGCATTTCTATCTCAATCTGTAAGCATAATAATAATAATGTCATCATCTGTAGCGCACAAACACAAGTGATTGCTCGCGCACTTAAGCAGAATGTGATTGCTATTATACAGGATACCCAAGCTGCCTGCTAGGTGCTAGAAGGTGATAGTCACATGACTTTCTCCAACCACTTACCCATTTTCTACTGGATGAACAGAAGAAATTTGGAACAAGCTCACTTGCCTATGGTGAGACCACGTGTATCACATGTATCATTGTGGGGCAGGACTGAAGTCCTAGAAACTCTCAAGGGTCAATTTGCCAGTACGGTCACCCGTCCAAGGACTGTCCGAACTCTACATTGCTTAACTTCAACTGATTCATGATCTTAGTGCTGTGCACAGGACCACACACCACCACAATATACTGACACATATAAATCACATGCAACTATTTGCTCCTCAGTCTATGACATGCACTCTAACACAGACAGGTTGTATTTGGGATTACACTTTCTCAGTTAATGTCAGTGTGTATTCATGGGTACGACATGTCTTTGTGTCATGAGAACCTTTATATTTTGTATAATTCATAAATTTTGTAATATTTGTAAGAGCCCTTAGTTTGTTCTGTCAAGGTCAACCTCTATTGTGTGCATGACATGCCCCAGATTGTTAGATGCATCAACAGAAGACGATGTCCACTACATGAAACTATATCTTAACTACTTGGTTCCACTCTGTTTGTTTTGTAGGACAACAACTTGAATCATTCCTCAAGTGTTACCTCATAAGCATGCCCTATTTCAACATTTAAGTGCTGGGCCCTGGTTGTACAAATTACATATATTACACACAGATATTCAGCTTGTAAAATGGTTCCTTGTGGGAAAGGTAATGAGGTCATGAAAGTAAACTCAGACATATAGGGATATTGTCTGTTAAAGTAATCTCAGCTTGAACAAGAATATTTGAATAGTTCTGTACCATAACTTATCATAGTAAAAATATGGTATCTATAGTTTGCTGGGTAACTTTGTTGAGCTGGGCACTTACAGGAGACATTATAGATCTAGTTTACTTGGTAACTATTGGTAATGGGGCATTTATTGTGGTACATATGGTATCTGTAGTTTGCTGGATAACCTTGTGGAGCTGGGCACTTGTCACAGTAAATACTTTGTATCTAGTTTACTGAGTAACTATTGGAAGTGGGGCATTTAATATAATAAATATGGTATCTCTTGGTGCCTGGGTAACCTTGTAGAGCTGAACATTTATTGTAGTAAATATGGCATCTTGAGTTTACTGGGTAGTTACTGGAAGTAGGGCATTTCATACAGTAAATACAGTATCTCAAGTTTACAGGTAGCTACTGAAAGTGGGGATACTAAGTATGTTATCTGTGTTGGCAGCAAATCAAGTGGTTTTGGGTAGCCCACAGACGGGGAACATATCTTGGTTCTTGCTCCACCTGAACTTTCAGCCCGTAAAGGCTTGAAACTAATTTCCGAGTTTATCTCCCCAGGTGATGATCATGGTGGCGTACCCGTAAGTAGCAGACGGGCCCCCATAGCGGCCATTTTGACTTGTGTTCCAGGGTACTGTTCTGTAGATGTTGGAATGTTGCAGCATGTAGTTGGAATGTAGTTGTTGTTGTTGGTGTTTTACAGAGTTGATTGTAATTAATGGAGTGGAGTCCGTCACAGACGCAGCAATCAGGGAGTTGAAAGACCAGTCACGGCGGCCTCGCACTCCAACCAAAACTAGCACGCTTATAATAACCGGCGTCAAGCGGGTAAGACCTACACCGCAATTCCTGTCTCCTTACGATTATCAGTGACAACATATGTGAATACGAGGAATGATTACTAGCGTAGTGCTAAGAATCTGTGGATAGGATGGGTAAATTTTTTGTGTATCCTGTACTGGTTAAATTTCTTAAATTTTCTTTCTTTTCTTCTTAAATTTTTCTTTATATCATAAATATGATCATGATTTGTTGAAATTATTCTGTTGGGCAAAGCATCAGATATATGACAAATTGTTATGGATGTCAACTTCGTCAGGTGGTGACGAAGGGACAAGGAATAGCCCAGAAACGTCGTGAAAACCATAAAGAAGAAGTTGACATCCATACCATCTTGTCATATATTAGAATACTGACTTCTAAATGCCTCTCAAGAGAAAGCATCAGATGTGATGTAAGTAATACTAGCACACACTCTCACGATTAGATGACGTGATTTACAGGGTAAATTCCCATATAGATATATTTCACTTGTTACGTCAGCAACAAATCAGTTGTATTGTTTATGAATTCTGCCTAATCAGATATTTCTTTCACATTTTTCAATAGTTTTTTCCATGAAAAAAAAAAGTTTTTAACTAAAAATGAATGTTTCTAGACAGCTTCAAGATGGTATATTGCTAAACCCCTTCATGCCATGTCACATGTAACTATGGCAACACACCATCTGGAGATAGGCCCCTGTTACATGTAACTGTGAAAACACACCAGCAGTGCTCAGTGCCTGTCACATGTAGCTACGACTACACGCCAACGGGTGTTAGGGCTCTCTGACATATATCCTATGTCAACACACCAGATGGTGTGTTGACAACACAACCCTTCTCATGGTTTGAAGGAAAAGCAGAAATTTTCTGATATCTGGTAAGAGAGTTTTAGATTATTAGACCTATTTCATCAGGAATGATGATTTTATCAAGTTGGCAGTTTAGACCTGTCAAAATGGCACCACATCACAACAATGTATACAATATTTAGTGCAAAGGTTGAATATCTCAAAATGTCTTGAATATTTGTTCAAATATTGTTTCAACATGATCTCAAAGTTGTCGTAATAATTGTGTGAAAGTGACAGTTTTGATGAGACAGTCTCAAACTGGGGCAAATGGAAGTCAAGGTCATTGAAGTCAATGCATCACCTGTCTAAAACTGCATGGAGTTTCTGATGGTTTTATGGAGTTGCAGCCACAACTCTGACTATGTTGTTACCTAATATTACCATAGATGATAAGCATTTTGAAACAGGTTCATTTATCAATGCGTGACACAAAAATACATTTTTTCTGGTGACCAGTCAGAAAACAACATCACATCACATGAACAAACTAAAGAAAGTGCTTTAGTGAGTGAAGACATCAGAATGTGAGTAAACATCACCAGACATGATGGATCGTTTACCCTTTCATAAGCAGGGACTAAGATTACCGTGTGTATTTGCCTCATATATAGAGCTGGAAATAGTAAATGGTAAGCAGGAGTTTCACCTACATGGAATGAGGTGATGTAAGCATGTCATTTCACTCGCATCACAGATGTTCCCGTAATCCAGGGGTCCATGGATGACAGGGCGGTAATCAAAAATGGTGTTGTGATTAATTGAAAGAATCGACGATTGGTCGCAGTGACCAAATGACCAGACAGTCAATCACATTTTCTCGTAATTGAACACAAATGATTTTGGAAGTGCTGCTTTAGTCTTTGAAACAATTGGCCGTGGAGCATATCTTCCAAGTTGCAATTGTCAGGGACTGAAAACTTGTTTAATTGTTCAAAACTCAACTTCACTAACTGAAAAGTCATGACTGAATATTTGTCATCACTTTAACTCATTAAGGCCGAGAGACGCATACATGGGGCAAGTTAGTTAGCTTCTCACAGCGAGTGCCGCGTATCGGGGGTTGAAAAAAGCACCTCTTATTCAGCGAGTGCTGCGTATTTGGGGTGATAAAAAGCACCTCCCATTCAGCGAGAACCGCGTATTGGGGATTTTACATTTTAAATTCGTATTGCACCTATTATTTCAATCAATTTAGCAGTAATGGTCAAAGATTAGCTTTTCTTACGAGAGAGGTTACTTTCTGTGTTAATCAGAAGAACTATTAATGTGTTTTGATAACAATTGTTTGCAATGTCGGGGCTTATACTGGCAGATGAACACATGTCTGAGAGAAAGGGGATTATGAGATGTTGTTACAGGAGATAAGTGTTTGTTACTCGTCATTGGGAGTGATTACTAAGATACTGTGTTTGAACATTGATTGAATTAACGGTGACAAGGTTACAAAACCTTCTTCTAAATTAAATCATTCATTCATTCATTTTGTGGAGTCCATTGTCAGTCTTCTGAAATTCGTTTGCTTTCAAAACAAATATAAGCATGCCCATCTTCAAAAATATTTGGGGAGATTCAACTGCAAGTGTATAAATCACAGTAAATCAGCATCGTGTAACTTATTTTAATTCTATAATACATGTTCTTGAATTGTGATATTTATTCGTAACAATGTGCAGATTATATTGAAATGTTCAGCAAGCCATTATATTCTCCACTCAATGGTTGGATTGGGTTATCCGGGGTAAAAGTAATCGGAATGTAGCGCTTTGAGCGCTTTAAAGAAAAATAAACTCGTCAAAGTGCTTGTTAGTCCCACGTGTAGATTTCAGGCATCCTTACGATTATGTATGTTCACGATACACAAACTTTTTCATGCTAGAGTTTATAAAACCGAAATCCAACATATCGATTGGTCAACGATCAAACCAATAGTCAATCTGTATCCAAGCTGTCTAGTGACCGAATGTGCTCTTCAGAAATTTAGCCCACGCCCCATCACCTGTCATTTCCTATGTGACAGGTATCTCATAATACGATTGGTCATAGATGACAAATCAGCCACTATATTGAACAGTTGAGATACAAATGTCCTATTCGGGAAGATTGTTGATGCCCATCCCATGACCCCTTGTCTTATGTATGTGCAAGGAATAGCATTATGCAATATGCACACATGTATGTTCGAGTGATGATGTATGTTTTCTGCGTTAAATCTAGATGAACCAAAGTGACAAACTGAATCTGTTCCATTAAGTCACTCATTAGCTTATTAGTACTTACCTTAAAATATTCAGTATATACTAGCAACGTATCAGCGAAAACGCCACTTTCATAGAAGATTATTAGGCATGTGCATAAATTCTTCTTTAATGCCATTGATATAGATGTTTTGAACAATTTAACCTCATACAATGATATGAGAGGGACACTTTTTTTAAAATTATGTCTTACATACAAAGAATACAAACATGTGTTAAGAAAATGCACATGCACTAAGATTATTAGGCATGTGCGTAAATTCTTCTTTACTGCCATTGACACAGGTGTTTTGAACAATTTAACCTCACCAAAGACACATGCCACCTAAAGTCTACAAGAGAAAGTGTAATAAAATTACGTAAAACGTTACAAATATGACATGTATTCACTCCTGCTTTCTTTCAACATATACCTTTACAACGCAATTAAACAATTAAACAATCAGGACTTGGTCGTATGATGAGACAGTTTCCTGTAATCTCCGAAACCTGCCAGGGATATCAGGCGTGAATAGCCCTAATTAGTCTCGCCACAGCCAGACAGGCAATCAGCACTTGGTTCCAGGTGTTGAGCAGGGAAGTGGCTCTCGGGCTTAATGAGTTAAAGTAGTAAGTTGTGTCATGATAAACATGTCTGCTATAACAACCTGGATAGGAAAATCTGAAAAATGATGCTAACCAAATTTTTTCGATGATTGTTTGTTAGTAATGAAGCAGTCCCCAATTAAGAGAATTTCAACGAATTCCCACCAATAGTAATTAGTTCATGATTGTTGAGAATAATGTGAAATTGGTGGTCTCATAGTTTTAAACGAAATGTGTACCGTCATGGACACGGTAAGCAGAATGGGGTGTCAACTTATGTGAGAAACATATCATTTTTATACTGATTTCAAGGGTCAAGTTAGGTTAGTCTTACCTATAAGAATGGCTTATCTATGGTAATATATGGTAATTTAGTTTATTAAATCATGCAGACTTGACTTTGTTGTTTACTGAGACTCTTCATCAGTGTCCACCAGCGTTGACTCATGTTTGACAGAAGATGTTATTTTCACTGTGTTTAAGTTAGGCCTTTTACTTTACACCAGTTTACAGCGGTTTACAAAGCATTCAGACACTTTATGTTGAGTACCGTCAGTTTCACTGTCAGGTGTGGTCCAAGCGATGTGTATGTAATTTATTGTTGTGTGGAAAACTCCACAAACTCCGAACACTTCTGTTGTTCTCGGAAACTTTGTCTGAATTTATGTACTTTGTAGTAAAATGTCTTGTAAGGAACTGAAAAACCAAAAGCATGCTGGCTGAATGAGCATGGCAATATGAACTGATCTGTCAGGAAGTGGACTGATAGCTGCTGCATCCATTGTTATCAGTTTATTGTTGTTAGCAAATCGTAGTCTTTCTCTGTTATACAGTAACTTGGAACGTTTGTCGATGTAAATCGTTTTGTTATTTATAAATTTGTTGCATTGCATATCTTATATTTATATCTGTGATGAAATTTTCAATGTTATGTAAAAGGACTTTTTTCCTTCATTGAAACGTCCATGGATAAACTCTACTTATGCTTCACATTCCAATGATCTTCGTCAGTGACCTTGTCCTTGACTTTCCCTTCTGACCTTCCCCTTAACCTTGGACCTTACAAACACCCAATTCATTTTTACTTGACCACAACTTGACCACAAAATGACAATGTGACTTCTTTACAACACCACACACTTTGTAGGCTTACATGCTGTCAAATCTGTTATACCCGGGATGTGTCATAAAAACTGTTATGTCCTGCTCATGTTGTAACTAGCAAATTCGCCTGTCATGTTTGACCCATTGTTGTACCCGGTGATGTTAGAACCCATATTATCCCTGTTCTTGCTATATGTCATGCTAGTCCATGTTAGTGTTACAAATACACGTATATGTCATAGTCGGTTCCATAGATTGCCTGATAAAAGCCCCACAAACCAGAAGCCCCTTGGACAAAAGCCCCTTGGACAAAGCCCCTTTGAGAAGACCCTGTTAGCACTTACTACATTTATTAATCATTCCTCAAGACCATCTTTGAAAAACAAACAACACTTAAAGGTCACATACAACGTAAAACACTTTATAAAATTGAAAAAAAAACAGCAGTGCTGGGGGAAAAGGGAAAAAGTGGTTCCAACGATGGGGGAACAAGAGGTTTCAACAGCTCCGCTGTGCTGCGCCCATAATGCGTGCGCAGTGAATAGGTTCGCGGAACTTGAAACAGTATGCATGCCTAGAGTATGAGGTCATGAGCAGTAGTCTAATCTAATCTAATCGCACACAAGCAAATAATCTACTCGTTACATAAAAAAACTTGTTGATTTTGGTAAGCAGCCTGTCACAGGGAAAGCTCAATATATGGTTTATTGACACCTATATGTCTGCCTGCCAGTCTGCTAAAGACAATATGCAATACGCTGCTTCAATCATTGACCACATGCAGTTAATACCTATCAGGCTATACTCCATAAACAAAATAAACTGATTTATGAGTTGTGCACCCGAGTCCTGTCTCTGACACATTATGTAATTAGGCAGGTGTGATACTTGTACACGTGACATGTTTTTATGATTGTGGGAAGCAAACAATCTACATCCATTTTTCTCGGAAGACTGGATCTGACGGAAACTGGTGCAAACTCTTGTCACTTTCAAGTCCTTCTTTGTACTTGGATGAATGACAGTTTCCAGCCTTGCAGTAGTTCACCATCTCTACTGAGATGATTTTTGACTGGATCGAACGGAAATTCAGAGAACATGTATTTACAAAACCCAACATCTCAATATATACATTCTTTATGGATAACAACTTCTTCTATTGTATATGATTTTGTGTGACAACAGTACTTGAATCCATACTGAAACGACGCATCAAGTACAATAAAAGAAGTTGTTATCCATGTATCCATTATCCAATAGGAAGCTATCGCTACTCATGAGTGCACACCCACCCACTATGACTGGGTTCAGTCTCTGGGTTTGTTTCAAGGGAAGTTAGCCCAAGTATAAAATATTGCACTTTTGAATTGTGATTGTAAGCTTATAATTTTATTTATTTGTTTTTTTTGAAACACCAGTATATATTATATGTCATGAATAAGTGATAACTTTGTTTTAATTATGTTTGATTTTTTGGTTGCATGTGACCTTTAAGTGTCTTAATTGATCTCCAACCTCCTCCTCAAGCCCCACTTCCTATTGAGAAAACACAATGTAGGGCTTCTGTCTCATTTTGGCTTTTGTCTAAATGGGCTTTTGTCCATCCACCGTTCCATGTCTCAACCCTTGTTAAGCTTTGTTGTGTTCTAACCCATATGTTGAAACCACTGTTATAACCTTTTCATGTTGTCACCCATGTTATATCCAGTTCATATCACAACCCATGTTATAACCTGTTTGTTAGATCATATTATAACCTATTTGTTTCACATCCCATGTTATAGCCCTTTTGTCTTATAGTCCATTTTATATATTTTGTAATAATCCATGTTTTATCCTATTTGTTTTGTAACAGTTTTGTCCTTGTAGTGTCACAATGCATGTCATACCCCTTTCATGTTATATGTTATATGTGTTGTGTATTTGTTGCTGCTGTCATCCTCATGTCATAAGTTTTGTCACTACTTATGTCTTGTTCCCCACAGTAGATGTAATTGCCAATATTTCTGTATTGAACCCCTCCACTGCCCAGCGGGTAGAGTGTCAGCTAGGAGAGAGGAAGGTCAGGGGTTTGATTCCCACATGGGTTATGCCAAGATCATGTTATGAGATTCTAGTTAAAAGCCCCAAATCATGTAAGTGGTTTTATTAACACATCGCCCTCCAACACATGATTACTGTCCTCCAACCGTCCTCCAACACATCACACCATAACGTCATCAAACCTCCTTACTTCTCATCCCACTATGCAAAATTTTGATATGACCAGGATGTACAGCACTGATAGTTTTAGGTGTTAATCTTGTTCGTGAGGCCTGCTAGAATGATGTTATAGTTCACCAGCCACCATTTGTCTTCCTTCTGTTTGTCAAAAGTTATAAGACAGTACAGTGTTGATACCTCTATGGTACGTTGTCAGTACCCAGATAACACCCTCTAAATATTCAGACATTACCCTGCTAATACCTCTATAATACCTGGACAATACCCTGATAATACCCCTTAAATACATGGACAGTATGCTGATAATACCTCTGTAATACCAATACCCTGAGAGTACCTGCGTAAAACCCCTTTTATACCTGGACAGTACCCTAGTAATACCCCTATATCTTGACAGTACTCTGGTAATACCTGTATAATACCCTGACAGTACCCAGGTAATACCCCTTAAATACCCTGGTGATTCCTCTATACTACCCTGACAATACCCTTGTAATACCTCCATAATACCCTGACAGTAACCTGCTAATACCTCAGTAATACCCTGACAGTACCCTTTGATACCCTTAACTACCCAGACAGAACCCTGATAATAAGCCTTTAATACTCAGCCAGTACCCAGGTAATACCTATATAGTGCTCTGACAGTACCCTGGTAAAACCCCTTTACCAGCCAGACAGTACCCTAATAATACCCTTTTAATACCCGTACAGTAGAACCTGACTGCAGCAACACCCAAATGTCAGCATCAAACTTTGACAATTCCATGACAATGTCCTCCACATGTCCTGACTTGGTGGCTGTCATCTCATTCTGTCCCCAGTTTATATGTGACATCCTCACATATATGTTAGTTACACATTGCTCTATGATGTGATACTCTGACAATACCATGACAATGTCAGTCCTGGTGACTGTCATCTCATTCTGTCCCCAGTTTACTGAATGATGTCCTCACATGTTAGTTACACAATGCGCTGTGATGTGATACACTGTATGAAATGCTATGTGATATATTTGTGACTAACAGAAGCATGCTTGTGCAATAAATGGTATTTTTATGAAATACTGTCATGTTTTGTGACTACTAACATGTGTTAACACAATGTTTGTGTCTTGACTTGATTAGTTTTTTTACTCCATCTTTGGCAACCAAGGGCATAATATGTTCCTTCTCATTCCTCCTTTCTTCTGAGTTGTCACATTGTGATAATAACCCTCATGAGAACGTCGGTAAAAACACAGGTGGAGGAAATTCTCACCAAATGTTTGGAGTTGCCTCCCTTCCTTCTCAGAGGCCAGATAGTCAAGAATGCTGGAGCATTGTGGGACGGAAGAAGTTTAAGTAGTTGAAGATTACTTCTCATAAGGGTCTTTGGAGATGACCTGTAATTAATATGGTTGAAAGTCTCCCATAATTAATATGGCCGATGGTCACCTGTAATTAATAAGATTGGAGGTCACCTGAAATCAAGATATCTGTAAATTACCTATAAATTATACTGTAATTAATTACCTGTAATTAATTTGGTTGAAAGTTACCTGTAAATAGTATGGTTGATGGTCACCTGTAAATAAGATTTATTTAATTGAACATTACCTGTAAAACATATGCTGTAATTATTATAGTTAGAGGTTATCTACAGTTAAAATTGTTTGAGGTTTTTTAAAGTAATTGTTTAGGAGGAGAGAGATACATATTTCCCTGGATGCCCTTGAATGTTAGATAAAAATACATTCCTTGTTGTGTTCATACATGCATTCCTACACTTATTCCATCATACATTCCTACATGCATTCCTACACACATTCCTACCTGACATATTCACTAAGACATGCAGTAAGAGCTGGTACTGTACTGAAAGGTTGGCGAAAATAGCATGGGACAGCCAGGACTAGTGGAGTTGTCTCCCTTTGCTGCCACTATCTGCTACACACCAAGCAATCATGTGGAGGTGTACACCCGCTCGACCACTAGTTTGCGACACCTCAAGTGTGTAACATCTGAGTCTATTTTTATCCTCAAACCAATACATGACATTTGTTTTCAAGAATCCCTTCCACGACACTGAATGTAACACTGTATTTCCTTTGATATTTCATCCCTCAAAACTGAGTCATTAGAATCGTAGAAAGTTTAAATCTTGAATTGATTTGTATAGATAGAAATAGACAATATTTTTTGCAAAAACGGTACCACAGGTAGCATCTGAGGATGTAGCCAAGGTAAATATTGTTTTCATTTCTCACCTCCAAATAAACCAATCAGCTTTCACAACACGAGCAGCACTTTATGTTACACAATTTCATTGGTCTGTCCATATGCACAAACCATGAACAGCTTGCTGCTTTATTCAGATAACATTTGCATGATAGCTGTCATTACTTGCCATCTTGCATCTTGATGTCTAGTATCTTCATAGTGTCCTTTTATTTATTCTAATAATTCTCAGTTATTGTTATTTTTTACGTGTGTTTATTAATCTTTTTGTTATTTTCATTTGTTGCTTGGTGGCAAGTTAATTTTCTGGGGTTTTTTCATGTATTGTGTGTCTTGTTGACTGGGTAGTATTTGATTTTAGTCAGCATCTTCTCAAACAGTAAGCATGCCATGTCAGTGATTTAATGAAGCTTGTTTATAAACTGTTGGTGTATCTGCTCTAAGGTTAATTATCTGATGCCTTGCTTAAAGTGCTTTACTGAGTTTGTATGTAGATTGTTAATATCATGTACATATCGTGTCAATATCAAGTCAGTATCACATCATTATCAGCTAATGCCATGTATGTTTTATTCCATGCCTACCAGGAGCCAGTAGTGCCTATTATTAAGGTAGATAGTCCAGGTAGATTAATACTCGTTACATGTCACTTTCAAACAGCAAGACTCAAGAGGGGATATACCTCTCTCACAATTGTCTGGTCACATCATTGTCCATCCTCGATATCTCCAGGGTATACGTTCCGATAAGTCTCCACTTTACCCTGGATGCATCTACGGCTCTGCCCGATAAATTTATTACCTCCCTTTGCTGACTCCGCCTTCTCACAGTAGCCAATCAGCTAGGCCACCGTTATAACTGAGCTTGCCAGTGTCAACAAAGGTAGCGGTCACAACTGCAAAGGTTTGCTCGCAGTGTGTCCCAGATTTTAGGGAAATCATACAAACAAATTGACAGGTCCGAAACTTTAAAACAACATATGCAAGAACGCCTTCTACCTCTTCCAAAGAACCTCTGCATGGTTTCTGTTGACAAGTATAATCGGTTAGGTAATTCAAAAAACGAAAGTGAGTTGTGATTGGTTCGCTCAACTTCCCAGCGTAGACACCTGACTGGATCAAAAGACAGTCAAGGGAGGTAATAAATTTATCGGGCAGAGCTGTAGATGCGTCCAGGGTATAGTGGAGACTTATTGGAACGTATACACTGGAGATATCGAGGATGATCATTCTCTGGACAAAGGGGATAACTCAGTGTGTAGTATTTCCAAAACAGGCAAGGTCAATAAATCATTTCTCAGTGTTTAAATAATTTTTGAGTGGCAAAGATTATTTGCACTATTGTTGTCAAAGGAAAGTATTTGCAGTATTGTTGAGGGGGTGGTGCACTATTATTGACATGGCAGAAAATTTGCAGTGTTGTTGACAGCAGAAGTTATGTGCACCATTGTAGACAGGGGAGATTATTTGCACTGTAGTAGACAGGAGTATGGAGTCGTGCCCCATTTATCCGAACACTTGTGTTTTTATTGAAATTGGCTGGATAAGCGAATGTTCGGATATCTGAATCAGGGAAAGGAACATACAAAGAAATGAACTTAGTAGGCATCAGACACAATCTTTATTGATTACGGTACACATAAACAAATATCAGTGCATGAAATGTCTCATACCTGTTCATGCAGTTATGCTTGAAGAAATCAATCATAGCCTTTTGCACTGGCTGTATAGAAAAGCGAGAGGACTTTGGCTGGTCAGTTCATCACTGTCAACATTCACAAGATCATCAGTAGTTACTGTCACAGTTGCAACTTATGCACAGGATCGTAGTACATCACGAAGTTCTGACAAGGCCATGTCTTCTTGTTGGTCCTCATTTGATTGGATAATATCCACATGATGAAAACAGTTAGCAATTGTCATTTCGCTCAGTGAGCTGTCCAGGCTTGCTTGATCATTGAGATTAATTAATTATAGTGACCCACAAATTGACACGCCTCAAAATTAACTCAGCGTCAAATTGCTACTCAGGGGTAATTAATCTTTTCACACTTCAAAGACTGCCGACTTCTTTGTCCTCGGTAATTGTGTGTGTAAACATACAGGTGCTCAACCATCCGGATATACGAGACAGAAAATGCACATAATTTAGTGTTCTGTATGTGAGAATGACGGTACGGTTACGGAAACCAGATTTCCGGATAGGTGAGTAATTTTACAACGTTGTGAATTCATTTTTAGGAATTTTCATTCAGAAGGCAAGTTTTCCGAATATCTGAGGTTCAGTTAAACGGAGCATGACTGTATTTGCACTATTGTAGACATGGAGATTATTTGCACAATTGTTGACATGGGAGAGTATTTGCACTATTGTTGACATGGGAGAGTATTTGCACTATTGTTGACAGATGAGATTTTGCATTATTTTAGACAGGGAGGTTATTTGCACTATTTTTGTCAGGGGAGATCATCAAATGTACAATAGTGGCACAACATTACAGACAAGGGAATTCGTCAGTTGCACAACCTTCTTTGTATCCTGTATAGAAAGGGGATAATATCACAGCTAGCGTCCAGAGTAGACTGCTGTTTGGAAATGTCATGGATCGACTTACTCCTGTGTTATTGCACATGTTCACAGGATTTCTGAATGTGACACTTTTCCTGACAAAATTGTATCATCAATGTTTACAAAATCTTTCAATATTTACACGTTTTATTTTCGTTTATTCATCATAATTATTCATTTTTAGTTGCTAGTAGTTGTTTTCAACAAGTTTACATACACAGTTAAGTGTTTTGGTATTCTGCAGTTATTTGTATTCTGTTGTGTGGACTGCATGCAGCTCAATAAGGCACTCCTGCTGGTCAGCTTGAACACCCAAACCTAGTAGAGTTATGTCTTTCGACTGGGATAGGTAGCTGATCTGTAGTTAAAGAGTTCTATTTGTCAGAAACGCCATGACGATCTCTGTTAGAATTGATCTTCAGTAAACCATGCTTGTTGGAAGAGGTGACTAACAGGATTGGATGGTCAGGCTCACTGACTTGGTTGACACGCTATTGCATCCCAGTTGTGTAGGATGATGCTCGTGATGTTGATCACTGGATTGTCTGGTAAAGACTTGATTGTATACAGACCTCTTCAGTGTAGCTGGAATATTGCTGAGGGTGGTATTTGCAACAAAATGAACTAACACACTATTTGTGAGACAGTGGCATGCATTATGTTTAGCGAATACAATATTTTGAATAATTTCTTACACAATTTGTAAAATATGATTTTTAGTTATACTATTAGATCAAAAAGTGTTTTAGTTATTTTCTTCCTTAATCTATTCCATGAGATGTCACCCTCAACTCTTTCCTCTCAAAGAACTAGATATTACATCAGAAGGATCACAACCCTTCAATATGAGTGTACATTTTGCAACATGACGCTTACATATGAGGGCTGTGATATCATGAAACCATGGTCACAAATGTTGAAAGGGACTATTCAGGACTAACATAACGTCAAAATCCATATGAACTGAATTTTTTTTCCAAATCGTCTTAGTTCACTTTCATTAATATATTTCTGACCAAAAGAGAAAAAATAGGTTGTCTTTAGCCCAGAAACACTGGAAATGCATTTTGTTTTCCTAGAAGGAAAAACATAATTGACCTTACACAGCAGTGTGATAATTATGACAATTTCTTTAAATCCAGTGACTGCACTATGGTGGAAGAACGTCCACAATTTAGTAGATTTATGTCATCACTTAGGATTATGGGATCATGACATCCAAAGAACAAATGAAACAAGTGTCAGGTTTAAGAACAGTCAAAGTGAGTGAGTGGGTGAAAATTTAATGTCACATGAGCAATATCGCAGCCGTATAGTGACGAGAAATTCTGTAGATGCGCAAAAAATGCAAGTAATTATAGAACCTGTCATCGACAGACTGTAAAATAACTAGGACAAAAGCCAAAGAACAATACTAACAATCAAACATCAAATGTCATATCATCTACTCTCACAAATGGCAGATAGAACTTGGCTTGCAGTCTTATACGATTTTAAATGACCAGCCATTTAATGCTGTGTGGCCACCGAATGTCAAAATCATATAACACATGACTTTGAGCAGGGGAGATAATCAAGTAAATCCTGCATAATGCGCTGTCACAAAGTACATATATTTCATTTGAAGAAAGAGAATACATTGCTCGAAAACTGTGGAATATGTTTAGGATGAGTAAATGAGTTATCATGTCCCTCGTATGGAAACAGTGTCAAGTATTTGACGTCATATCTCATTCTTCAAGTTCAGAGGCTACAGCAGGAAAAATCTGGTTGTATTCAAGGGTTGTAGATGACTGGATGTAAAATCACCTGCTTAGGATATACATGTAACTTTGAAAATGTTTTTGGCATGTGGAAAGAGTTATTAAGAAGTGATATCTTTGAAGCGAATAACTTAGCCTTGATTGCATTGGATGGTTTCAGTGTAGAAACTAGAGTCCCTGTAAAGGTTTTATTGTCCTCTGTCCTGATGTTTTCGTATTTGTGGTTTCAGACTATAGAGAGTTCTCCTACGGATGAGGGAGGTGATATCACCATCACCAGCGCCACCCCAGAGAAGGCTGTGGAGAAAGGTTGGGCAGTTATGTTACATAGTTGAGAATGATTGCATTACCTCAGAATTATCACATGTATTTAAGGCTTCTTATCTCAGATGTATTATCTCTGAAAAACTCTTATCTCAGATGTATTATCTCTGAAATCTTATCTCAGACCTCTTATCACAGATCTTTTACCTCAGACCTGTTGTTTCCTATCAATTTTGCCAACATATATTGACTGATTTTCAAATGTACTGCATTGACTGTACAAAATTACTGGATTGTGAGATGCCCATTAACTGTGGAACTTAGCTGTCCATGGGAAGCTGACAGACTGTGAGATGTTTTATGTTTCTTGATCAGAAGTATTACTACAGAACTGCAGCCTCAAACCATCTTTAGACATGCTGACTTCAGGTAGAGGTGCTCTAGTCTGTGTGTATTGCCTCTTTATACATGTTGACCTGAGGCAGAGGTGCTTCAGTCTGTGTGGTGCCTCTTTATACATGCTGACTTAAGGTGGAGGTGCTCTAGTCTGTGTGTAATGCCTATTTATACATGCTGAGTTGAAGTGGAAGTGCTCCAGTCTGTGTAGTGCCTCTTTATACATGCTGGCTTGAAGAGGATGTGCTCCAATCTGTGTATAGTGCCTCTTTATGCATACTGACTTGAGGTAGAGGTGCTCCAGTCCTCATCGATCACATTTTGAGAGAGAGAAGTCAAATCCCATAAAAATATAAAAATCTAAATGTGGACCTAACAGACATTTCAGTTGCAGTCCCTGAAGCAGATGTCCTTTGCATGACCATAATACTATTGTTTCCAAGAATTCACAACATATGAGTTGTTGTCACACTTTAATATCTGTTGATGCCATATTTGGTATAACTGTATTCCAAATTATGGTATGTAACACAGGTTTAGGCAGAGTTGAATGTCTTTATCTTGAGTATTAAATGCATCAAAGTTTGAAAGTGTTACATTATTACCTGAAAGTTTGTCGTGTTTATAAAGTTCTTTCACTGTTAACAAGTTTCAGATGTGAAATATTCTGATATACTCCATCCCTCTGTCTGCTTTTGTTGCCATCTGGAATTTTCTCCCATCACTGTTCAGTCATTGAAGAATGAGCACCTCCACACCTTTATACAGGAAACTTGTCTCAGGCTAATAATACCTCATTTCAAATTTGCTGAATCTGCACTTTTATTCATTTTTAAAAAACATGCATTTGTTCAGTTTAGAATGAGATTTTGTGTGTTAAAATTTGACCCTGAGTTTTGCGGTTGAGATTAACGGCGGTGTTGTTGGCGGAGATTAACCGTGGTGTTCCTGGTGGAGATTAACGGTGGTGTTCTTGGTCCACAGTGGCCCCCGTTCTGCAGGTGTCGGGCACTCTGCTCCCGGTCACACCGCTCTGCCACACATTCAGGCAGCTGTGAGTTTCTTCTGTCGCGTAGTAGCTGTACACGTTGTAGTTGTTATTCTGATGTCTGGGAGGTGCTGCTAGTTTTCTGAACATACAATCCGCGAGCTATCATCCAGTATGATAGCACTGCTTGTAACATGAAAAGAAGTTGAAACTTAGGTACTTCATAAAGGTTAAAATAAAGCAGACACTGGTTGACTATATCCGTGAAAGCAGTTTACTGTCATGGTTGTCTCCCTTTCTTTGACAGGATCTTACTATTCTGATCTTGAATCATGATTAGCCCTGATTACAATGATTGGTTTGTCAGCACTGTGAGTTTCACAGACATAGTTTCCCATCGCTAAAGTCTTTTTCAAAATACTGTCCTTAAGTCACTCACTCACTCAAATGAGACTGCAAATTTTAAGTCCTTTGATTCTGTGACAGGTTATTATGTATCAGGTTATTGTTATTATAGTATTAGACTTAGTATCTTACCACACGAAAGCCATGTCAGATAGATGCCTGTTAACATTCAGAAAACCAGCACACTGTCTGTCATCAGCCATCCAAAATAACATTCTAAAACATTGTTGAAGGCAGCAGCTTACGTCCCTCTCATTCCACAATCCACCTCTTGCAGAAAAGAAGAAAAGCTCGTTTGGGGAAGCGATAAGGAAGCGTTTTGGTCGCAAGAAGCGATCGCAAAGTGCTGATCGTGCTGCGTCCAGTTTGAAAGAAGGCGCGAACTATCTCCGCCCCCCTGAGCAAACCTACGGCCCTCAATCTAAAGGTTCCTATCTGAGCTCTACACTCCGTGAACCCCAGCACACTTTGTCACAGGCATCGTCATGGCTACTCCAACATGCCATTAATATATGCTAATGTATAGAAGTTTGGCAGCCATCCTGAATTTTCACGTCAGTTCTCTTGCAAGTTTTACAAACATTATCATCTTCAAAATGAAATATTTCCTGATTTAAATCATGAACATAATGTTTGTACGACAAACTATTATTTATGCATGTAAATGTGCTGTAAAATATCAAAATTGAGTAAGTTTTCTATGGATTGCTGTTTGCTATGGCGGCGACCGCGTGGAGTAGTGTGATGTGGGTGGTAACAGGGTGTGGTGCTCCGCAATCTGATGTCCGTCCATGCGTTGTCCAATTGTTGCTGTGGCTTTCTCTCCCGGCACTGACCATTCATCATCTTATCATTGCTGACTGACCGCTGCAGGGGACACACAATGCCAGACGATCAACTTAAAAATGTTTCACTCCATTACTTAAAAATTTATAGTGTCAATTTATTCAAATTTATTTGTTACTAGCAAACAGATTTGATTCTTTTCGACGAAATATGTATGTGTCATCGACTTCAGATGATTATCTCATATGCATCTTCACTGCATTACTTAGGGACAAAAAAAAATTCTTTTTCTACTTCTAAACACATGGCATGAAATGTTGTCTATGTGTACTACATAATTATGTATTTTTTATTACTTTTATAACTTTTCAGAATTACTTGAACTTCAAGGTTTATTCAGCATCTAGTAATGTTCTGCAGTGGTTTTGAAGGCTAGGCAAATGAATGTGTAAACATAATTATTCAAATTAACGTAAGTTGAGTATATACCATTTCCTGACTGGTCGCAAGCATGGTCGTGTTGAAGCTGTGTGTGTTCACCTGTGACGGGTCCAGCCAAGGAGTGTAAACCATTAGCAGACATATAATCATTGGTTGGTTTCCTTCTTTTCTGCAGTAGTTATCTCCCCTTGACGCAGACGTTAGTAGGCTTGTGTTTAGCAGTAGCATCTCCCGATTGGTTCCTTAAGCAGCAAAGTTTGCGCATTTGTAGCTGTTTTGCGATCTAGATCTTTGAGTGGTTATTCATCGTCGTTCGTAGAAGATGTTGTTTTAAGTGGCCCAAGTTAGCATGACGTTTCTGTTGTTGTCGTCATCATCCATCATTACTGTCCAAACAGATTTCATTTCAAATATGTCATCCTCACAAGTATTCTGCGACAAACCTTTTGGCAGAAGGTTTAAGTATCAGATGGGACACCACCCTTGTGAGAATACTTCATATAGAACACAAGTCTTGCAAGAATCCCTCATATAGAATACAGCCCTTGTAAGAATACCTTGTATAGAACATAACCCTTGTACAAATACCTCGTACAGAAGACACCTCTTGTACGAATTTCTCGTATAGAACACAAACCTTGCACGAATTCCTCAAATAAAGCAGAACCCTTGTTGGAATACCTCATATGGAACAAAACCCTAGTATGAATTCCTCGAATAGTGCTGAATCCTTGTTGGAATACCATGTATAGAACACTGCCCTTGTATGAATACCTCATTTAGAACAACCCTTGTTGGAATAGCTTGTATAGAACGCAACCCTTGTAAGACTTCCTCACATAAAACATAATCCCTGTACAAATTCACCAAATAAATCAGAGCCCTTGTTGGAATACCACGCATAGAACACAACCCTTGTTGGAATGTTTAGTATAGAACACAATCCTTGTGCAAATACTGCATGTTGAACACAACCCTTGTATGAATACCTCAGAACACAACCCTTGTGGAAATACCTTATGTAGAACACGACTCTTGTAAGAAATCCTCCTATAGAACCCAACTCCTGTAAGAATACCTTGTATCGAACAGAACCCTTGTACAAATACTCTATATAGATCACCCCTTGTTGGAATACCTAATTAACAACACAACCCTTGTTGGAATACCTAGTTTAGAACACAACCCTTAAAAGGAATTCCTCATACAGAAGACAGCCCTCGTAAGAATACCGCAAATAGAACACAACTCTTGTCTATACCTCGTATAGAACACAATCCTTATATGAATACCTCATATAGAACACAATCCTTGAAGGAATACCTTGTATAGAACACAACCTTGTATGAGGTCCTCATATGGAACACAACCTTTGTTGGAATACCTAATATAGAATGCAACTCTTGTAAGAAATCCTCATATAGAACACAACTCTTTTAAGAACATCTCATTTAGAACACAGCCCTTGTTATAATACCTGGTATGAACACAACCTGTGTAAGAATACCTTGTATTGAACACAACTCTTGTAACAATAACCCCAAACAGAGCAGACCCCTTGATGGAATACATAGTAAAGAAAACAACCCCTGTAAGAATACCTTATGTAGGACACAATGCTTGTACGAATACCCAACACAGAACACAATCCATGTAATAATACGACCATATAGAACACAACCATTGTTGGAATAAGATAAGATAATATAAGATACACCCTCTGTTGAAATACCGCTGATAAAACACATCATGTTGGAATACCTCAGATCAGACACACCTTTGTTGAAATACCTCAGATAAGACACACCTGTGTTGAAATGCCTCAGATGAGACCAAACCCTTGCTGAAAAGCCTCAGATAAGACCCACTCTTGTTGAAATATCTCAGAAAGGATACACCCACGTTGAAATACCTCTCATAAGACACATCATGTTGGAATACCTCAGATAAGACACACCCTTGTTGGAATAGCTTAGATAAGACACACTCATGTTGAAATACTTCAGATTAGACACACATCATGTTGGAATATCTTTGTTGATATGCCTCATATAAGACACACCTTTCTTTGAATACATCAGACAAGACACACCCTTGTTGAAATACCTCAGATAAGACACCCATCTTTGAATACATCAGATTAGACACACCATTGTTGAAATACCTCAGATAAGACACAACCCTTGCTGAAGAAACTCAGATAGGATACACTCTTGCAACACTATATCAGATAAGACCCACCCTTGTTGGTGTAGGACATCACCTTATATGCACCACCCATCTTTCACTCACCATGATCTATAATATCTACTTCTGTATTTCTCTATTCCTCTCTCTCTGCATTGTCTTCTCTTTATCTTCCACAACCATGTTGTCGTTTTCATCTATTCTGTTTATTAATTCATATTTATTGCAACTTTTATTTGCAGATTTTTGTGTGTGAGTTTTGACTTCAGGTTTTTATTGCTAGTTATCTTAAAACATTTCATACTCAAAAAAAACAACCTGACTTGTCTTAGTAACAAGCAGATTTCAGAAAAAATGTTTTTTTGGGAAAATGTTTGAAATCAGAGAAAAGAAAGTTGCCACAAGAAAAAACAGGATGTTAGTGACATATTAACTGAGTGTAGTTTGTGTCATGTTTTACCTGGAAGTCTATATTGTGTCACACATTACATTGTGTTTATATGCAACAAATATACCTGTGAAGAGTTGAGTCTTCACCCAATCATGATATCAAGCCTGGACAAGTCCTGACTTATTTCTTATAAACATCGCCATGTAGCTGGAAAATTAATGAGTGCAGCATTCCAAGACAAACAAACAAATATGCCAAATAAGGAAATTTTCTTTTTGAGGTTGTGATTGCTGAGTTGAGTTTACACATTTATCTTATAATGATGACACTTAGTGAAGCTTTGAGCTGCCCACCCTGGGTGTCACAATCAAGAATTACTTGCCCTTGATGTCATAATCAAGAGTTGCCCACCCTTGATGTCACAACCAGTATGTTAAGTATGCATCGTCAGTATATGATCCAGTTGAACATCTACAAGATCCCACCAGTGAGGTTAGAATGGCACTTATGTTTTTTGAGAACACACAAAAAACTTGTCATACACAGGTTTACTCATTTTTTCTGATTCTGCTAAAATTCCCCTGGATGTTGCCAGCATGTTGTGTTTGTTTCCACTTTGTCTTGGTGACCATTAACCTGTGCTCAGGTAAGCTGAAGAGCAAAGATAAGTTTGTTTTGACTTAAGTAGATCTGTACATCATAATGCAGATGATGCTTTGTTTCTAAGTAAAGTGAAAATTCCATTTCAGATTTTATGAAATGATATCACAGGTTTAAACCTTTTTCACTTGATCCTTCTTTTCATGGTAAAGTATTTTCTTTCAGAAAGTGCTTAAATGGTGTTTTGCTTTCATGTCATAAATGTTACAGAAATCATGATGAAATACTGACGCCAGTCTTATTGTGTTCGCAGATGATATGGAACTTGTGCGGTCCCAGGATCCATCCAAATCACCCAACTTGAAGAAGTCCCGCTCACTAGGTGGTAGCTTAAAGAAACTGTTCCGGCGCAGTAGAAAACGGTCAAAGTCTCGAGGAGAGTCATCGCGAGATAGCTCTTTTTCAAGGTCATCTGATCGCCGCGGAGGTTCTCAAAATCCTTCCAGGGATAGTTCGTTAAACAGACATTCAGCACATCAACGGGCTGCGTCTACTTCTTGAAACCACACCCCCTCCAAATCTAATTTTAATATTAATATATTTTGTACAAAAAAAGGGAATTAATGCTAAGCACAAAGTGGTTGCATGACCTTTCAAGAATGCTGTTATAGGTTGTCAACAGTCTTGACCTTAGAGGTTCAAGGTCATAACTTCAAGGTGATCCTTACTTCTCTTCTCAGCCTTGAATAACATTTGATGTGATGTTCCCAATGACCTCATTCTATGTGCTCAAATGTAGCACAGATAGTCATGTGTTCATGGAAACTAATAGATCACTTAATCATGTTTTTGATCAGACGTACTATGTAACAGTCTTTGTGATTGGTCATGCACCATGTAACAGTATTTCTGATTGGTCATGAACCGTGAAACAGCGTTTCTGATTGGTCATTTGACAGGAAGACTCTTGTAGGTGTGTGGAAATAATCTGTACAGACTGTCTTGTGTAGAAGTACAGTTTTGTGGCTACTTTTTTACTGCTCTCGCAGTCAGTTGCAGACATATATATGTAAAATCCTGGGCACACAAAGTTTTGCCTCTGAAACACTGGCTTTCCTTCATAATTGAGTATAATGATAAATATGCAAAGTATAAATTGACAGACTTTTCAAACTTAGTTTTACCATCAAATCTGAATATTATGAAGTATATGTGTCATTCATGGAGTCCGTACTGATATCCGGCCGAAGTGGCAATGGCAGTGTCCATTTTACTAGTATATAGAACTATATGACCTTTGTGTCTGCTAAGTCTATCAAGTTCCTGGGCATGTTCTCTGACATGTTAGTGAGTAGATGTCATGACTAGGTACAGAAGTGTGTAAGTAGATGTAGGTGCCCTGACAACTAGTTATGTATGTGAGTAGATGTAGGTGTCCTGACAACTAGGTACATATGTGTGAGTAGATGTAGCATCCAGACAACTAGTCATATGTATGTGTGAGTAGATGTAGGCATCCACACAACTAGTTATGTGAGTGTCACTAGATATTGGTGTCCTGATGACTGTTCACTGACATTTCAGAGTACAAGAAAAAAATTCTGTAAAAAATTCTTATTACCAAGGGAACCTGACAATTTTCAGGTCAGCACACATCAGATGTTGTAATCAGTGTTGGACAAGCACTGGCCCGTACTGACCACTGAAGACGAAGTACTGTTAGCCAGAATGTTAGCATTACTATCACAATATTCAAGATTTGAGGCACCTTGTATCTGAGAGTTGAAAGTTGTCACGTCGCTGTCACTCATGTCGCCCACACCATTGTGTTGTCAATGTTGCTGTGGTGTTGCGGTTGTTGTCTGGTCATCTCATGTTGCTGACGATCTGATTCACCACAATGTTGTAGATGCCAAGATCTTTATTATTCTTTTTCACAACTGTTATCAGTTAATGTACTCGATGGCAAAATGTTGAGAACATTGTTATTTATTAATGCCACATGCAGCTGATACAGCGGCAGTTGCATTCCTGATGTGGGCAGTTTTAACATTTCCTTAAGTTGCTGATATTTTAATATTGTTTTTCTGCGCTAGCTGTTATTGCCAGTAATAACATTATTTTCTGCTAGATCAGTAACATCACTTTCGGCAAGGGCGGTAATAACGTTTTCTACATTAGCTGTTATTGCCAGTAATATCATTGTTATTATATGAAGTAGCTTTTAACGTAATAACATTGTTATTTTCTGTAATGGCAGTTATTGGAAGTAATAACGGTGTTTTTTTCTTCTGGAGATGTTTATTCATGAGGAAGCGTTAAGCGCCATCTACTTAGACGTCAGTGAAGCATGGCAGTGCCAAGTCCCTAGTTGAAGCACTGTTAAGGAGCCCTGGAAGGTGTTTTGACAATATCTGCTTCAGTCTCATTGTTCTTAAACTATTATTCATGACACCAGTATTGAAACAACTCTAGTCAGTCAGTATTTTCAACTATACTAGAAAAGAGCTGAACAAATTTGCCGGTTGAGCGAGGTTCAAGGAAATGGGTGATTTTGTGGCCGAAGTTCAATACGTGTTGGTCCCATGCATCTCCCTTCTTTCCTACATTAGATCCCAAAAGTCACCATTCATAGCGTGTCATCGTCTTTCTCGTGACAGTTTGGGACAACATAACAGAAATGCATTCTTGTAGAAGATCGAAAATTACTCAAATTTTGGACTTTCACCTTTGGAATTTATTTGTATTCTACTAACTGTTAAATGTCAACCAGTGACTTCGACACAAAATGTTTTACCAAAATTTAAATGATAAAATTTTGACTCTCTGATTGTAGAATATTTTGGCATTTGATTCTGTGTGGAAATGATTTGAAGTCATAGACTTGCAATGCTGTACGAGTGTGAGATGAGAGGCTGTCGAAAGGTCCGTCTGCGGTGTGAGGGGTCTACCCACGATTTGACCACTGTGTTCAAATGCTCAATTTTGATTTTTACGCTTTTGGAATTGTGCAGTTCTTTGTGTTGTTTTTTTTATCCTTTTTTAAAATCTAGAATAGCATGAATGGCAAGTTTGTTTTCTCACAGTCTGATTTCCGACAGAAAACATGTAAACTAGGATCTCCCACAGCTTGCAGAAACATGGCACAATTCCATTTCAAAAGTAACCATTTCGTTTGATGTTTTCAGGACTCTGTTGTCAGTTCTACAGGAAACTGGACTGTGTGAGAATTGCTTGTTAAGCTCTTTTTATAAATTTTACTTTACTTTTGAATGTTGTGTGAAATGGAAGGAATGTCCTTGTCACAGGAAGAGAGTAGTTTATGATTTAATCAGTGAGAAATATGTACATGAGACAGTATGAACAGCTACAGGTATTTGCTTCATAATTTACAAGTAAGACCCCATAGGTCGCATGTAATATACACATATTCACCTATTCTGGAAAGTTAAAATTTAAATGTATCAGTATGTAAAGTTTTAAGAAAATGATAAAAATAATGAGTAAGCAGTTTGAAAATGACAATATTCAAAGAGGAACTTGATTCTTTCATTCCATCAGGAGAGACAACTGGATCAGTGGAGATAACTGCAGTCTGTATGAGACACTCTGGGGCAACAGCCACGGGTGATCATCTTGCTCTCTGATCTAAATATTACTGGTTACTGAAATCAGTTCACAGTGTGAGAATTTAAGAACAAATATTGAAACAAATTAATTTCATTTTGAACATCTATGTTCGAAGGGAGCAGCAAGATTTTCATTTTGAAATGACAGTATTACTGAAAGAAGGCACAAGTGCAATATAGATAACCTGATGACTGTGTGATAATTATATTTATACCAGCGTAGTGGTCTAGATGGAATGCTTAATGTCAAGCTTGTACGGTCGTACTAGTGACAGTGTGATATTAATTATTGTAGATAGCTATTTTGTACAATATTGTTAAATGACTTTGTGACTTTTTTGTATTGCTAAAGGGCCGTGGATGTCTAGTGTGTACTGATCAGCCAACTCCTGCTTGACTCTGCCACCTGTAACACTAATTGCTGGGAGTGTCGTCCAGGACAATAATACATTAATGCTTATGTGTTGAAGAATATTTTCAAAGGTGCAATTTCAGTTTTGATCAAAAAGATATAAATTTGAACATTAAAAATCTGAAAATCTACATCCTCCAAAGATGATTATCTGTGAAAATGCAGTTTGATGATCTTGAAATATTTGGTCACATTTCTTTCCTGAAAAGGGAAATCAAAGTTTTAAAGTTAAAGAAATGCTCCAGCACAAGGTTATTGATAAAATCAATCCATGAAGCTGAACTTGTCCATATTTATTGTTTAATGCTTATAATTTCATGAAAATTAATCTATGCAAGAGGACATAATCATTACCATAGCAACAGTGAATATATTCTGCAACGATCAAACAGCAAGTCTTTGAAGGGCATTACTAAGTGAAATGCATAAGAATGAAGATCAGGTGATGAAGGAGTAGGCATTAACTCCGAAACGTTGTGTTCTCATATACAGAAGTTGATATCCATAAAATCTTCATTCTTAATCAAACAGCAGCTGCTAGTTGGGTTTAACATTCATAGATCAAAACTTTCTTTCGTCGAAGTGTCACTTCTATATTGAAAACACTTCACATTTTCGAAAGAAACATTTCTCCCTGTTACAAAAAAAATAGCAAAATCCTCATTATTTGGCTTTCCATGTTTTTCTGATCATGCCAGGGGTTGCCATGTGTGGCACCAACTGGCTGGTACTAGGAAACTAGATACACCATGTGCTGTAGTCTAGAGTCCGGAAATCCTGGGGATCTCACGGGGAGTTTGTGGAGATCTAAGGGAGATAGTGTTGATCTAGGGAGAGAAGGTGGAGATCTGGGCAGAGATTTCAGAGATCTTAGATGAGGTTACAGAGATCTCAGGAGGGATTCTGGAGGTCTAAAATATGAAAGATCTAAGGGAGACTAGAGATAAAAGTCGAGATCTAAGATCACATTGCAGAGAACTAAATGGAGATTGTTGAGATCTATATAGAAGCATGTGAAAATGTGAGGAATATTCTGAAGCTGTAAGAGATGTTTGTGGACATACTAGGGAAGTGCTGGAATCTAAGCTGACTTCTCAGCAGAGTTTCTGAAGTGATCTTGTGTCTTGGATTCTGTGAAGTTCTGATGGGGCATTCCAGTGTGTTGGGAGAATTATGTGATACAAGAAGTCCACGGTGTTGTGGAGATCTGTAGGCAGTGTAACATCCGTCTGACAACAGTGCACATTAGAATAAAACTGTCAAAAAACAGACTACTTCTTGTTGTTTATTGCTCTTTATGTCAACAGTAGAATCACATCAGCAAGATGACTCCTCAGCTTTTCTTCACTATACAAAAGAATCTGCTAGCTCAATATAAGATCTCTGATTAGAGTTACCTGACTAAATCTACACAAAACAGATTTGCCAAACAAACCATCTTGTACGCAAATTGCAAGTTACTCAATCTGCCACACAAGCAACCAATCTCACTGACAACCAATTTCACCAACAAAAAGTCACACTAAAAACCAACCATACTAACACACTAATCGCACTAAAAACCAATCTCACTAGCAACCAATAACAGTAACAACCAATCCCACTAGCAACCAACAACAAGAACTTAATAACAACCAATCACACTATCAACTTATCTCACTGACAATCAGTTACACTTTCAACCAATCACAGTAACAACCAATCACACTATCAACCAATCTTATTCAACCAGTCACACTAACAATCAACTGTACAAATAACCAATCACACTAACAACCAACCACACCAACAGCCAATTTAATTCTGGCAATTTAACAGGTTTAATTTGTTAAACCTGTTGTCACCCACCCAGTGAAGTGTCAATCACTGTTTCGTAAGAGAAATAACATTTCAGTCGCCAGATAGGTCAATCAGGGCGCCTGACAATTGTATACTTGGTCAAGCAAGTTGTCAACCACACAACAGGTTAATTAAATCAACTGTCGATCGCTCAGTACCGCACAATGAGTCAGACCAGATGTTGACCACAGATTATGAATAATTCCGAATGAATTCCGTTTTGGTGAACATTTTATTACATCTAACATTCTTTTCTATGAGAATGTCCTGCCGTGCCTTAAAGAATGAAGCGCACCAGATGTCGGCAAACAGCCATGCTGTCCCAATCAGAACATTCCTGACCACTGCTGCTGCAGAGTGGGTATGAATCCCAGGTCGGACTCAACCCAGTACAGCACATTCTCTACTTTACCGAGAAAGTGAGAGAGTTTAGTTTTACGCCGCACTCCGCAATATTCGAGCTATATGGCGTCGGTCTGTAAATAATCGAGTCTGGACCAGACAATCCAGTGAGCAAGCGCATGAGCACCGACATTTGGGAACATGTCTAAACCAAGTCAGCGAGTCTGACTACCCGATGCTGCTAGTCGCCTCTTACGACAAGTATAGTCGCCCTTTGTGACTGAAGACCCATTCTATCCCTGATCGTCCGGGTCTACTGAGATACTGTAATCCCCAAATTAACAATTGTTACATTTGTTAGCTATCTATATAACGTCTTGGGTACATCCGCACCCCACCCCCATCCCCTTTGTTTACAAGACAAGAACATATTATTGGAGGCAACATTGAACATCCACATGTGTGTCGTCCAAGACGTCATATACTTCGTACTTCATTGTTGCGCTCAAATGACGGACGGAGGTACAGCGGAGAAGCAATATATGGAGAGCTTAAATACTTTATTCGTTCAAAAGAGGAAATGTATTCTTATGAACATTCGTGAACTCAGTGAAAAAGACGAGCTCACATATAGTGTGTCTTCACTTTAAGTAAGTTAGTGAGTATAGTTTTACGCCGCTTTTAGTAATATTCCAGAAATATCACGGTGGGGGACAGAACAGACAGGCTTAATAGATTCTACCCATGTAGGTAACCTAACACCGTGTTCAGCGTGAGGTGCGAACGCTCTGACCACAAGGCCAGCCCCTCTCCTCAACTTCACGTTACGAAAGATAACTGGTCTTGGTTAGAACTGGTCTTCAGTATTCCATGCTTGACGAAAGAGGTGTCAAACAGAATCGGATGGTCGGGTTTGGTGGCTTGGCTGACACATCTCGTGAGTGAGTGAGTGAGTTTAGTTTTACGCCGAAGTCAGCAATATTCCAGCAATATGGCGGCGGTCAGTAAATAATCGAGTCTGGACCAGGAAATCCAGTGATCAGCAACATGAGCATCGTTCTGCGCAATTGGGAACCGATGACATGTGTCAACCAAGTCAGCGAGCCTGACCACCCGATCCCGTTAGTCGCCTCTTACGACACATCTCGTATCCCAACTGCACAGGTCAGTGCTCATGATGCTGATCACAGGATTGTTTAGTCCAGACTCTGTTAAATACAAACTGCCGTCTTATAGCTGGAATATTGCTGAGTGCGGCGGTATTAATAAAACAACAATTTAAACCAACCGACTTTATGGAAGTTATGAGACGACGTCTTTGAAAATCACACTAATTATACTCGGGTCACAACTTGTCTTCTTTTGGTTGCAGAAATAGAGCACTCTCTTGAAATTTGGCATAGCACTTTATATGTCTTGGACACCGTGAAGATCTAGGTTAAAGCTCGTCTTGAACAGCCCAGCATGTCGTCCAAGTACGTGCAAAACAAACGTGTAGAACAGAGACCATATACCGGTGTATGGTCTCTGTGTAGAATAATGCCAAACACATGTGCACGTACAGAAATACAGAATGTGTAGTTCGCAGTGTCTGTAATATCTGCTCACGGCTAGGTTCATAACAACTTCTGGCCTAAATGTGGATAGCTATTGCAGGAAAATGATCGAATGTCTTTGTAACAAGTACAAACAAAGTCAGAATTTATTATCCTGTACTTCCTTCACTTCATTTCTATAGTGTGGGATTTTATCAAAACAAATTTTATTTCCCCTGAAAAAGCTGAAACAATTATCTTTGTTCCTGATTCTTGACTGAAAACACATTGTTTGACACACAAATACACCATAGCTGCAAAATGTTTCTGGCAATAAACGCATCGTTTCGTAGATGTAGTAGTCTGTCAAACAGACCATGAAGGAAATATATCAAAAGGAGCCCATGGAAGCCTGGAACATGTGACAAGTCGAGATTTCCACACCAAGTAAATTTCAGTATATGAAGGTCCCAAGGCTACTTTTCATTATATTATATTTTCTTACTAAGATTTTTTTCCCGTGAAGTATGTTCATTTCAGAGACTAGTTGTTAGTCTATGGATGTCGCTGAAACATAATTAGTCTCAGGTACACATTCCTTGGACAAACCTTCCCAACATGACACCAACGGGTTATACCTAAAACGGCACCTCAGCAGAACGGCACCCAAATCGTTTGTCGAAAACGGCACCATATTGGCGAAAACGACTACTGATTTATGGGCTAAAACGGCACCATATTTAAAAACAAATTATTACATTGAATTTATTATCTTTATTATATTATTTATATGTTTTATTTCATTTCATTATTTAAAAAAATCAAGCTATCAAGACTGACTTACCAGGTGCGAGGAGTGAATACAAGATGGGAGATTCACTGACTCTCAAAGTAATCAGTCAGTTGTCAATCATTTAGCGCTGTTCGACGAGTGAGGAAACGACTTACTTCTCAAGGGACGTAACTCTAAATTAATTTGAAGATTTCAGATGGCGCTGTGTGCACAGTAACCAAAAAGCGTGATTCGCAACGAGAGAATCGACGTGAGTGAATTTTAAAATGTGGATAATAACTCACTAAGTTCAGTTAGACGTCATGACAGCAACTCACAGGTATAGTGTTCCGAGGGACTACAATAAGGACCGCATCGAACCGGCAAACGACGGAGTTTACTTTGCCGTGCCAACAAAGAAAACAGATATTGGGATATGGAGTTTTCAAAGCCTACAATCGGAGCCACTGATATTGACAGGACATCGTCAACCGATCACCTCCATATGTTTTGGATTTAACACAAATCCTAAACTTCTTTGCTCAGCGGCTGGTGATTATGTAATTGTTTGGAATATCCACACTGCTCGTGAGAAATATACGAGGGGCGATCGAGTGACTGGTCAGATCGTGGGAACAACTTTAGGTCAAGTGCAGTTCTGTTGTTTTAACGTTGATGATTCTTTGGTTGCTGCGTGTGTTGGTGAGAAGGTTTTTATTCTTACGTCCAACTTTCAGTCTGTAATTGCCGAGCTTGAAGGACATAATGGACCGGTCACTCGAGCAGAATTTTGCCCACATTATACATCCACACTTGTTACGATATCAGACGACCGGACGTTCAAGGTGTGGGACACAAGGATTTTGTCGCTTGTGTACGAATCTGCCATCATCACATCCTCCTCCCTTATCAGCCTTGCAATGAACTGGTCATCTCCCCATGTTACGATCGGCTCTACAGATGGCATACTCAGAACGTATGATCTCACGGATGGCAACAACTTTCGCAGCTTATATCAAGTCGATGTCTCTAAAGCTGTTTCAAAGCAGCGGGAAAGAATTGCAAATTTGAAAAGTAAAACAGATGAAAAAGGTACAATGACTGTCACAAAACGAGGGACTTGGAAAAAGTCGAATTCTAAGGATGTTGATTTTGAGACAACTACAGAGCAAGGTCAGGCTGTGCTGTGTGTGTGCTTCTCCTATCACTCCACTCACGTGGAGACGACAGAGATGGCACCACAGTTTGGGAAATCCACTGCCAATGACCTCCTGGCGTCGCGGCCTCCTGTACTGGTTGTTGTCACCACAGGTGCTATACTGCAGCTCAATGCTAAGAACCTGGAGATTTTAGACTTCACAGATATGCACGATCCCCTACAAGGCATTGATCTGGATGGAGGGTTGAAGTGTATCAATACTGCCGAAATAGCCACCATTGCACAGAGTCCCAGTGTTCCAGATCTGTGGGCACTCCTCGGCACTATGTTTGATAATGAACTAAACGTGGTTCAATTAGAATTGGCTGATTCAGGTTTGTGTAAGAGAAATACAGATTTTAATTCGTCCTTGACACATGTCATATCAGGTCTGGTTGACCTTGAAGCAGGTGGAGATGAGGATGGTGAATCAGGTTTGTGTGTTGTAGCTGTAAAACCTTTATGTGAGAAATCTCCATTAAAATCTGAGCTGATTCAGTCGAAACCTGAGACCTCCAAAACAAAAACAGTGAAAACACCAAGCTATGACAAAAGGAAAAAATCTGACCCAATGAACCAAGCTTTGACCTTTAAAACTAAAGTAAAATCATCTGGTTACACGCAAGCACCAAGGACAACCATGTTTAAACCCCAAATCAACAAACCAATGAAGTCAACATCACCGTTAAAAAAATCTTCATCAGAAGCTAAACTGTTTAATTTAGAATACCCCCTGGACAGTGCTCCCCCAACGGAACTTCAAGACAGGATCAGTGTCGCTGAGCGACCTATTCCAGTCAATCGCCTCTCCTTCTCAGACGATGGTCATAGTGTGGCTTGTGCACTTGCTAATAAAACAGCCTCAATATTCAAGTTTCCCATCGGTCAGAATGTAAGCCGTGTGTATGTGGGACACAATGGAAATGTTAATTCTTTAGCCTGGAATCACAGCAGTTCCATGATCATCACGTCGTCAGATGACAAAACAGCGTCCATCTGGACCAAGGGTTCAAGTGAACCGTTGCTGAAATTTGAGACGTTTTCTGACAATATGTCCGTTAATAAGGAGCAGGTAATGCAGTCAGTCATTGATTGTTATGTATAATTGACTGTAAGGAATGATTTATGATGAGGACTGACTGACTGCAAGGAATAAATGGTTGTAAGGAATGATTGACTATAAGGGCTGATTGACTGTGACAAATGAGTGATTGAAAGGAAGGGTTGACTGAGGAATGATTGGCAGTAGGGAAGGACTGACTGTAAGGAAGAATTTGCTTTAAGGAATGATTGACTGTGAGGGATGGTTGTGAAGAATGCATTTCGGTAAGGAAGGATTGACTGTGAGGCATGATTGACTGCAAGGAAGAATTGGCTGTAAGGAATGATTGTAGAAAGGACTGACTGAGGAGTGATTGTAAGGAAGGATTGACTGTGAGGAATGACTGAGTGTGGGAAAGGATTGGCTCTTAGAAAAGACTGGCTGTGAGGAATGACTGACTAGGAAATGATTGACTGTAACTGAATGATTATAAGGAATGACTCTCTGCCCTCATGCTTGAGACAGTTGTGAAGAGTTTTGCCCCTTTGACATGCCAGTATACACTGATTTTGATTGTTTCCTTAGACTTTCCACAATGTTACTGGAATAATGTCACCTCACTGTAGATGCTTGTCTTGATGAAGACCTAGTTTCAATAATTCCCCATAATGTGTGTGCTCCATCAAGATAATTTATGATTGATGAACTATTGTAAAATCACAAGTGGTAGTCAAGATCACAAAACAGTTTGAGTGGCTGAGTGGGTTAGACCTTTGACTTATGTGCTGGCGATTAGTTGCCTGACTCTGAGGGTTGGGTTTCAAATCCCCGATTTGACTCAACACAACCAAAACACCAGGATCTGTACTTCACAGAGAAAGTGTAATCCCCAAAATATAGCATGTTACAAGAATCAAATCTGTCCATATCTCACACAAACACACAATCATCATGCCATGTTCAGTGCATCAAGAATGTTTCTTTTCAAATTGGCAATGATACCTGTAGTTTTCTCTTCACTTATTTCAGAAAATAAGAAAAATATGACAAAATCACAGTCACCAAACATGCTCATATATGATGTTGTATAGTGGGGTACTGTATTTATCGTATATGTCTCAATTCTTCATGAATCAGTACACCAGTAGTTGTCAGTTACATGTGTGGTTCAGCCACAGGTTTGCCACTCACAACATTCTCGTTACTACCAGGTGAAGACGGACAAAAACAATGCATCATTTCCAAGGGAAGTTAGGCACGGCCAATTCTTCTACATGGACAAGTTTGTACTGCTTACTTGTGGCAGCTCTCTACACCTGTACAAGTATTACCTGGACTCAGCCAGGGATGAAATCAAGAGATACCTGACCAAAAGCAGGTGAGTTAATTAGCTCTTACACTCATAGACGTATTACTGCAACAGGTGTGATATTTATAACCATCAGTCACTGCAAGATGTGAGATAATTGTCACTCTCAGTCACTACAACAGGTGAGATGATTATCACTATATGTCAGTACGACAGGTGAGATGATTATCACTGTCAGTCACTAAAACAAGGGAGACGATCATCACTGGCAGTCATTACAACAGGCAAGATGTTATCACTGTCAGTCATTACAACGGGGGTGATGATTATCACTGTAAATACAACAGGTGAGATGATTATCACTATCTGTCAGTACAACAGATGAGATGGTTATCAATATCACTGTCAGTAACTACAACAGGTGAGATGATTATCACTGTCAGTCACTACGACAAGGGAGACGATCATCACTGGCAGTCATTACAACAGGCGAGATGTTATCACTGTCAGTCATTACAAAAGGTGAGATGATTATCACTATCTGTCAGTACAGCAGGTGAGATGATTATCACTATCTGTCAGTACAACAGGTGAGATGATTATCACTATCTGTCAGTACAACAGGTGAGATGATTATCACTATCTGTCAGTACAACAGGTGAGATGATTATCACTGTGAGTACAACAGGTGAGATGATTATCACTGTCAGTCATTACAACAGGTGAGATGAATATCATTGTCAGACACTAGCAACACATGACTGTCCCTGTTGCAGATACAAGCTGGTCCAGAGCTGGGTGACACAGAGCCAGACAATTACTTCCATGGCTGCCATCAACGCCTTCCACTCCCACTTCGTCATCTGCGCAGGTTCCAATCGTGACATCGAGGTGTTCGATCTCAACCAAGGTGTCCTTGCCACCACGATACATGACACCCACACTCGGCCTGTACACTCTGTATGTCTCAACAAGGGCTCCAGCTTCGCCTCACAGCCATCGTCTGCTTACAACATTTTTGCATCAGCTGCAGCTGCAGACTGTATCAAGCTGTGGGATCTGCGGTCACAGCGCTGTGTGCAGCGCCTTGAGGGCCACATGAACCAGGCCCACGCTTGTGGACTTGCCTTCAGTCCTTGTGGGAAGTATCTAGCCACGGGGTCAGAGGACAGACTGGCGTATATATTTGACCTGCGGGCAGGGACATACTGCAGCAGACTGCGAGGGAGCACGGATGTCGTCACTGACGTCACCTTCCACCCAGCTCGACCAACCCTTGTCTGTGGGAGTCTGGATGGGAGGGTTATGTCATTTGTTCCAGAGTGATGTCATGACAAACTTGAGAAGTGATGCCCACGTGTCATACTTAAGATAAATTCCTTTGTTATGCAATGTCTTTCTTACCATTTGATACATTTTGCCTTGAATTAACAGGTCTGTTATGACCTTATGAACTGGACTAATTAATAAACTTTCCAAATGACATAAGTTGATAGGCCATTGTTATATATATATATTTCAGTTTCAAGTTTCAACCAACATCCTGCATTGAGTGAATCACACTCACTAGTCCACGATCCTCAATATATATACACATTTAGCTAAGACCAGTATGTGAAAGAACCACTGGTCCGCTAGTCCATAGCGAGTAAAAATCCAGTCAGGCCAGTTAATTTGGCTAGTGAATTTTTGTGGTGTCGTTTTTTAAATATACTACTCTCTAGGACTTGTTAAGTTATAGCACACTTTCTTATCATGGAACATTATGGCCAGATAAAAAATGTTAATCATAATAGCAGTTTAATTGTGAAACCCCTGTCCACTTTCAGATTTTGGGTAAGTGGATTACTTTGTGGGCTAGAAACTTTCAGGTATAGCTAGTCTGACTAGCAAAATTTGGAAACCATTTGGCTAAAGCTCATACACCACATACTTTATGCCTGGATGATTTCCAGTTGTTGTCTGAGATTACCTGCCCTTGATTTTTCATCTGCTATAAGCAAACTTCTGAATCTAATGGACCAGTCAGAATGCAAGTTACAAACCAGCCACCATGTTGGATTTATGGTGGCCATTATGATACAGTCGGCAAGTAATTCAACATGAAATGTCCAGCAGTCAGAGGAAACCATTCCAAAATCTTTTTCATGGAATGTATGTCTTCATTTCTACCTCCCTGTCCAATTTAATGTTGTTTTAACCTTAATGACTGACTTAAGAATGTAAATAAAAATCCGGATTCCAGAGGTTAGTGTAGTTTAAGGAAAGGACATGTGTAGGGTGGTTGCCATTTGTGTACTTGGTGTTTATAGTGTTGGATGCAGTGTATGGTGTCCTGCCACAGGGCGGGCAGAGGCAATTCTATACAATGATGACTTGCTTGAGTGATGGGGGAGAAGACTGTCATATTATTTAAGCCCAAAATTAATATCTTTTATTGAAACTATACAACTAAGATAAATGGTATATATTTAGAGATAGCAGATTAGATAACATTGTAAAGAAATCTACTTTGTTATTTTGAAATGCTTGGATACCCTATTTATAAGAATATTTGTTTCTAGAATATTATGGACAAGGGTAAGACTATTGGAATGTTTCTCAGATGAAAAAGAGAGAACATCCCTCCTTCAGAGTTCATGCAAAATTCATGAGGAGGGCAAGTGAGACTGGAAGGTTAAAGAAGAGAACCAAAAGCTCAATCAAAAGACAGGTAGCATCTGACAGGCATCAAAGGGAGTCAGGTGCCGGAGAGGTGTATATAAGGTGGAGGAAGTGTCTAAAAATAGAGAGGGGGAAATCTAGGTAATGACGTCAAGGAACGTTCTTAATTTTATAGGGGATGTCATTTTGTACATGGCAAGCAGGGATGGCTGTGGAGTCACTTTGTACAAAAGCTTTTATAGGGGTCATTCACACTGTACATGCTTCTTTATTAAAATCATCATCACACCCCCTTCACGCAAACCCGCAGCCGTAAATTATGAACGGTCCCCAAGTAAGTGGCCATTTAACAGCAGTCAAGGACAACAGGATAATGAGTGAGTCAGTGAGTTTAGTTTTACTGCCCTCAGCAACACTAGCTGTATGCCGGTGGTCTGTAAATAATCGAGTCTGGACCAGACAATCCAGTGCTCAACAGCATGACCACATATAATGACCACAACAAAAATAGTAATGATGGGTGCAAATGTATAGATACATTTTTGGGATATTTTCTCGCGAATGCAAGAAGACAAGTGAATAATGTCGAGGTTTCCCGTCTTTTCTTGACATATAGGCAAATAATGTTCGGTTGACTCGGCTGAGTAATGAGTAATGGGTGTTCACAATGTGGAGATTAAAGAGCTAGGCAGTAATTTGTAGGGCCATGACAATACTGGGACAAGTATGTTTAAGAAACACTCTGATCACAGACCATATAGATGGTCTCTGCATCTGCACTAATGTACAAGCGTCCTCTTGCTTTAACTGATATAGTTCAGGGCCAAAGTGTGGCCTCATAACGCTAGAACATGACGGGAGAGCGAACTGAATTTCTAAATTGTTATTAGATGACCATTGAAACTCGGGTGAAAATGAAGTGTGCACACGCCCCACCCCCTACCCCCCGTTTTGTCAATAGTATACATGCTCGCCCATCCTCTACCCACTCCTTTCTGAAAAAGGTGTATCAGTCCCTGGAAGCTGACCTCAATCGTTGTTCTGGGCTAACTGGCTGTTTTATTGTTTTTACATCCGTGATCAACGCAAACAACATGAGGCAATATGAACGTTTCTGCTACCAACGTAAGTTTAGATCAGTACATCCAGGCGAGGCTGCAGAGTAGTCACGTGACATTCCACGATTGCACTGAAAGAATGTAGACACTGTCGTGTTGCTATTTGCAAAATGTGAGTTGAACTGAGCAGAGGTCATGTCAAATATATAAACTGTTAAGTGGCGTTATTGCTGCGTATGTGTTCGAAGAAGGTATATTATATTATAGGATTTAGAGAGTAATAATTATTCACCCGTCTTTCATTATAAGGCGAGTGATAGTTATATGTCATTACAGCAACACATTTAAATATACTGAAGTAAATATGAATCAAACCATTTTTTTTTAAATTTTTAATGTGATGTCTGTAAGAAAAACGTTCACAAATATGAAGCGACAAGTATATGTATATGGAAGTGACAAAACTCATTAAAGCAACAGTCATTACTGCAGCCAAACCTGATTACGGGCCAGTGCCACGCACGTGATAAGACGCACTGGTGATGCCAGGTAGATTATAGTCATATGATACATTCTCTATGTACACAATGATACAAAGTATCTTACAATGTTGTGCTAAGAATCGGGGAACATGGCTACACGATAACGAATGCATCACAATGTCATTACCGAAACGCCCCAAACATCAAAATCTGTACATTGTGTCACAGTGGTATTAAAGCTGACGAAAGTAATAACTGCCACGGTTTTGTGAATGCACTCAGAGCACTTACAAACTACTTGGTTTGATAAGAATAATTATTATACAATGAAGAAGAAAATAACATTTACCATAGTTGCATTGTGTTTAAAACACTTAACCATGATAAATAATCTCTTATGTGTCTTGTTGAATTGGGAAAATAACCAGGTAAGAAAGTGGCATTAATGATATCTGATTCATCCTTAAGCAAAGTTATTTCAAGTAACTTAATTATTTTGAGAGCCAAACAAGTAAAATAATTATTTGCTGTGGGTTTACCGATAGTTAATTGGTGTGTATAACGGTGGAGGGTATGAGAGTGGGGTGTATAAGGGTGGTGAGTGTGTGAGTGGTGTGTATAAGGGTGGAGAGTGTGTGAGTGAGGAGAATATAAGGATGGAGGGTATGTGAGTGGTGTGTATAAGGATGGAGAGTGTGCGAGTGAGGAGAATATAAGGCTGGGATATGGTGTGAGTGAGGTGTGTATAAGGGTGGAGGATATGAGACTGGGGTGTATAATAACGGAGAGTGTGTGTCAGGTGTATATAAGGGTGAATGATATGGGAGTGGGGTGTATAGGGGTGGAGGGTATGGGAGTGGGGTGTATAATAACAGAGTGTGTGAGTGAGGTGTGCATAAGGGTGGAGGGTATGTGAGTGGTGTGTATAAGGATGGAGAGTGTGCGAGTGAGGAGAATATAAGGATGGGATATGAGGGTGAGGTGTATGATAGCGGAGTGTGTGAGTGAGGTGTGTATAAGGGTGGAGGATATGAGACTGGGGTGTATAAAAACGGAGAGTGTGTGTCAGGTGTATATAAGGGTGAATGATATGGGAGTGGGGTGTATAGGGGTGGAGGGTATGGGAGTGGGGTGTATAATAACAGAGTGTGTGAGTGAGGTGTGTATAAGGGTGGAGGGTATGCGAGTGGTGTGTATAAGGATGGAGAGTGTGTGAGTGAGGAGAATATAAGGATGGGATATGAGGGTGGGGTACATAATAGCGGAGTGTGTGAGTGAGGTGTGTATAAGGGTGGAGGATATGAGACTGGGGTGTATAATAACGGAGAGTGTGTGTCAGGTGTATATAAGGGTGAATGATATGGGAGTGGGGTGTATACGGGTGGAGGATATGGGAGTGGGGTGTATAATAACAGAGTGTGTGCGTGAGGTGTGTATAAAGGTGGAGGATATGGGAGTGGGGTGTATAATAGCGGAGTGTGTGAGTGAGGTGTGTATAAGGGTGGAGGATATGGGAGTGGGGTGTATAAGGGTGGAGGGTATTAGATTGGTGCGTATAGGGGCGGAGGGTATGAAGATGGGGTATGGGAGGGTTGAGTGTGCGAGGGGCGTATAAAGGTGAAGGATTTGAGAGTTCGACGTGGGATGGTTGAGCGTGTGAGGGGTATATAAGAGCGGAGAGTGCGTGAGTGTGGGGCGTATAAGGGTGGAGCGTTGAGTGCAAGGTGTATAGGGGTGGAGGGTATGGGAATGTGCAGGGGAGTGTAGAAGGGTTGAGTGCGCGTATAAAGGTTAAGGGTATGAGAGTGGGGTGTATAAGGGTGGAGGGTGTGAGAGCGGGGCAAGGGAGAATTGATTTTGGAAAGTATAAGGGCGGAGCGTATAAGAGTATGGCTTGGGAACATTTAGTGTGTAAGTGTAGGGTGTATAAGAGTGGGGGGTGAGTGTGTGAGCGTGGACTGTTTAAGGGTGGAGGGTATGAGAGTAGGGTGTGGGAGGGTTACTAATGTGAGTGAGGTGTGTACAAGCGCGGATGTGTCTTGAGATCTGTTTTAGTCTCTCTCCGAGGAAGCATACAACATTATCGCTCTATGTCTCACTGCTGTGTCTGTGGACCCAGTGCATTCCAGCACCACAGAGGTGGCGATCAACTGGAACATTAAAAAGAACTATTCCGTACAAGTCCCAACATTTAAATACACATTTAGTTTAGCAGTGTTTACTGTATTCAATAGAACCGCAGAGGTGGCCATTCACAGAAATATCACCCCTCAGTCCTACTTTGTACAATTCATACACTGTGCGCAGACCCTTCATACAGTCGCCACAAAACACTCCATGCATTGCTTGTCCGTTGCACAGGTTGTCAGGAGCCACATTCAGATTCATATACAGAGCAAGGGCCCTTTGTTATGCCAATGCAGCCCTGGTCGAGAACCAGTGGTATAATAGCCAGGAAAGTATTGTACATGTATAGCGAAAATGACGTTAAATTGTCACAGAGGCCTATTGCCAACGTCACACCTGGTCATCAAAGTCGGTATAATTATAATGATGTTCACATACTTGGGACGTTTCGCGTGTCAGTATATAACACAGTCTGAGAGTGTTAACACATTGGTACCTGATTATAGACCTTCAGATCTGGTAGTGTTAACATGGTCTAACTACAGGCCTATAGACCAGACAGGTCTGACAGTGTTAACATTGTCTAAATACATACCTATAGACCAACAGGTCTGGTAGTGTTAACATGGTCCACCTACATAACTACAGACCAGACAGGTCTGACAGTGTTAACATGGTCTAACTACACAACTATAGACCAGGCAGGTCTGACAGTGTTAACATGGTCTAACTACACAACTACAGACCAGGCAGGTCTGTTAGTGCTAACATGCTCTAACTACATAACCATACACCTCGTAGGTCTGGTGGTGTTAATGTGCTGGTGTAGAAAGCCTCACTTTATGCCTACATAACAGGCGCCCCGTGGCAGTGTGATAGTGAGCTCTGACCTTCCCTACAAACACCATTGAATGGGACAATGCCATCTCTCTTTCAATGCCGGTAACTGACTGACGCTCCCAATAAACACACTCTATTCTACCGATTGAAAACCGTAGTCAGGACAGATACAGATGGGATACCCGAACTAGAGACAGAGATGTGTCCTCATCATGTGTCATGTGTGCTTCAGAGGATGTTTGATTGACAGATGACATCGCCATGGTAATGGGGAAGATGAGCGGACATCACGTGATGCGATACGTGTGGGTGTACTTTAGCTGGATTGTCGCACAGTTGTGCACAGGTAGGTAACTACCGACACGGTTCAACTGTACCTGTCTGTCAGAAAGGGCTGCTCTCCATGCTGCTCTGTACTGGAATACATATACATACACAACAAACAAACAAGCATACACAATACAGTTACTGTTACGTGGTGTAAATACATATATGTCTGTAGTGACCTCCCCACGAAATAACAAAACACGAAAACAACGTTGGAGTGGCAGGATTATTTACATTTTTAAAACTGTAACCCATATACAAGAAGGTTTGTCACGCTGTCCCTCAACGATTGTTTTAGTTACCATAAATTCTAGCGGATGTGCGACAATGTTGTATTTTGATTCCGTGTTTGTTTTCATTATTTGTAAATCGTGTTAATGTGTTTCAGTTATTTGGGATTGTAGTTCTCGTATAACCTGTTCGCATCCAAATCTCGCAAATAAAGCCAGTCAAACATTTTCTCCTGTTGTCATAAAACCTATATCTCATGCTGTTCTGTTAAAGCTTCGATGTTGAGAAACCTCTAATATTCTTCGGAAATATGAGTTTTCGAAGAGGAGTCTGTCATCGAAGAAATTCATATAAAGTTTTCCCAGTATGTATCAACGGTTAGTGACACACGTTTGATATGTTCCTGTCTTAACTGCATTTGTCAGACATGATGTGCCATGTTGATACTTTGTTGAGAATGGCAACGTTCTAGAAATGCCAGATATACGTACAGTGTCCAAAACACTCTCATCTTATGATGTACAGTGTGGATGTACACACCCACACAAACATTGTTCGCCAAACATGGATGTATTACGTTAAATTAGTATTGGTGGGGAAGGGAGTTGAGTGTAAAGATGTCTGAACTTGAAACATCGATTAAACAATTGTCATACACCCTATATATTGATATTTTTTCTGCCTATTCTTCATGGAATATGTACTACAGGATGAAAGAGACATATTGTGTGGAACAATACCTGTCAAATATACCTCTCCAAAAGGGAAACGAAAAGGCGAGTTGTATTTTTTAAAAGTACCTATTGTTGTTTAAACAATCCTGAAAATATGTTACAAAATTGCTGATAACATGATTTCACACAACTGCACAAGTAAAAATCGATTTTACTTGTTGATTTTCATGAGATTTCCTACAAAGATTAGAAAGGCATCGCCACAACGCAACAGGAATCATTTTCCAGTTGTATTTGTGGAGCAAACAGCATGCACTGCCTGGCAATAAAAATCCAGATTACTTTCAGAAATTGGCATTCGTTTTGAAAGAGTTTCAAGGTCAAATCACCACGGCACGTCTTGACTCTGCAACACGGAACATTGCCATTGGAAGAATGCATGCTGGAGATTACCAATATTCTGTTCAGGCGTCCGAATGTTAGTCTGCGCAAGATACACCCGTGAAGGTCTCGGGGTAGAACATGCCTTCAGCAACCCATGCTTGCCATAAAAGGCGACTCAGCTTGTCGTAAGAGGCGACTAACGGGATCGGGTGGTCAGGCTCGTTGACTTGGTTGACACGTCATCGGTTCCCAATTGCGCAGATCGATGCTCATGTTGTTGATCACTGGATTGTCTGGTCCAGACTCGACTATTTACAGACTGCCGCCACATAGCTGGAACATTGCTAAGTGCGGCGTAAAACTAAACTCACTCACTCACTCACTGAGCAAGATACCATGGCTTGTAGCCCGTTGCAACCAAACGGGTATAGCATATGACCTTCCCCGTATAGGCAAACCCCAAGTTACCACTGCAGTCCAAGATCGGTACATCCGGGGGCAACAGTTGCGTGATCGTACTGCCATGGGCGAGAGCGCAACAGCCAGAATGCATGGACTTAAGAGGATATCCTGTCAAACTGAACGGAACAGGTGGAAAGAGATTGGTCTGAGAGTCAGGAACCACGACGTCAGAGTCGTGCTACGCCGTCACCATCGCGCTCAGCGTCTCCGTTATATAAAAGTTTCCACTCGGTTGTATATACACTACCTTCTTCTAAACTGGTGTAAAAACTCATGCACTAAAGTCTATTTGTGGACGATTTATACAGGGTTGACATTTGCCCCATCTAGAAACTTATCTCTAACTTTGAAAAGAAACGCACAGAGAATACAGAAGATCAGAGATAAAGAAATGGCAGATGCTTTATGAAAGACTGACCCACATTTTACTCACATTTTGCTTAAAGAGGGTCAGTTAGGGTACCAGTAATGTTTTACGGGATGACCGTTCAGAATACTACAAGAGCCACAGGAAGATGGGTATCATAAGAACACCCACAGAAGACGACAGAATATATCACACCTGAAAACGAGAAAACACACAACTGGAAAGAAAGTAAAACACATTTTCAGAACGTCGTAGGCGAATTAACGAAAGTAGTGAGGCCATCCAAACATGGACCAGCTATACAAATCAGGATCTCGGGCCATCCGAGCGATTGAGCTGATCCAATGGATCTTAGAGCTGCAAATCCGCAGAGGAAAGAATGTCATGGAACAGTTTTTGTGTCACAAATAGCTCAAGAAGTATCAGCTGCACTGCTAAAACGTTGAGTTTGTCTCAGAAGACGCGTCATATGTACCATTGATGCCATTCTGCCAGACTGCATGCCTTCATCTGAATCTGAAGGTGGTTGTTTACTGGACTGATGGACCAACAAGTAAACAGCTAAATAAACAGTTTCAGTCGGAGAGGAGGAGGAGTTTGTTGGGATGAGAAGGACAATCACAGTTGTATTGAATGCATCTCCTTCGTGATCAGTATAAGTCTACATAGTCGTGGCAGTTGCAGTGTTCCCAGAACGAGTTTTGTTGAATTGTTCTGTCATATTTCAAACTACTGGGGTTATTCTTGAATTAAGAGGATGAAAACTACGGTTGGGAAGGTCTCAGCGCACTCCTTGACAGATATGTGAAATGTGGCCTTGAGTGTTTCAACTGAAAGTTTTGTGGTTTTGAAATGATGTCTAGGGATTCCCAATCTTTCTGTTTCCCGTTACTTGTTTTCAGTATGCTTAGATAATCCTCTAAAATATTGTCGTAAAATATTGAACAGTGACTGCCAGATTCCAGCATGCCTACACGACGTTCAGTGACGTTTAAATGGGTATCTCAGAATAATGATTAATGTAGAGGAAATGTGCTAGAAAACTGTTTTCAAACAAACACACGTTACCTCACTCGACTGTGTTCAGTAAATGCTGAAGCATGTTTCATGATCATTCGGTATCTTCGTGAGGTGAGGTGAGGTGAGGTGAGGTGAGGTGAGGTGAGGTGAGGTGAGGTGAGGTGAGGTGAGGTGAGGTGAGGTGAGGTGAGGGTTCACCCACATAGCCACACGCCTGTGTCCGAGCTAGCAGTTGTACTTGTTTCATTGTTATATCTTTATCAGTCTCGATAGCAATTTTTACCGACACGCCACTGAAAGGTACGTAATCAAAGAATACATAAACTTTAGTGACTGTCAAACTGATTCATCAGATACTATTGACAACGTCACCCAAACACAACCACCCTCAGATACAACATACAAAATTCATGACATGAATGTGCTCCACTCTTTACACAGGCACCCTGATCGGTGTTAACCTAGCTGTAATAATTCCTTTGGTACAGCAAGCGGATCCTAACATCATTTTATGGACGATAATACCCATCCAGGGGTGATAATGCCTCAGAAAGAGTTGCTAACGATGTTGTTTAGATCAACAACATCACACATGGACTGGCCTGCAAGGTCACTTGATCGTAATCCCATAGAACATGCTTGGGACATTATTGGAAGTCTTGTTTACTGTCTCCTTGTTCAGCTCCAGCCTCTGGAAGACCTTGAGCAGGCGTTATAGAACGAATGTCAGAACATTTCACAACAGCAACTTTAAAGGGTCATTTGGTCAATGCAAAGACGTTTAGACGCTTGCATTGGAGCTCATAATGGTCATACGGTTACTGAACAATGCCTCACTGTCCAAATTTGACTTAGATGTTAACGTTAACATATTGCTCCATCAATGTTTCACGGGTGCATGAATTTGATGATTTGTAAATCTGTTATTGCTATATACCATTTCATTTGATTTTGTTAACGTGTGTACATATGTTTCGTTTCTCTATTGCGTCATTTCAGGATTTGACATTTTTCTAAAAATGGAAATGTGATGAGACTGAAAGTTCAAGTTGCTTAACCTTTTGTGAGGAGTATAGAGTTTAGCATGTTTTGATATTGATAACATTTTCGTCTCCCCTATTTAAGTAAGTTAACTCGACCTGCCGTTTATGCCATTTGACCTCCCTGTTATGTAGAGTAGCTCATGTCATCGAATGCCGAATGCATATATATGTATCTGCCGAACACAGACAAGGTAGCAACAATCATTCGGTCGACACAGTTTGTTCAGCTTGACATGTGCTACTCTACACAGTCACTCATCAGTTACTCTCACAATCCAGTTCACTCTTGCTATCGGTCTCTATGCCCACTTCGGTTATCACTGGAAACACCACTTGCTGCTGCTGATCGCTGTCTCAAAGCCCGCATCGGAAACATTAAACCACCTTTAGCTTCTTGTTTAAAGAAAGTAGGGTAATTGCTGACTATTTCCCGTAACTGAGAGGTCAAATGGCGACGTACCTTGTCTGTGTTGTTCAAACATGTTTGACAATCAACTGACAAAGGTGCACCTCCTCATAATAACAGACTCAACCCGTTGTGAAAAGGTCATGCAATGCATTAGAATTCTTTTGATCAGGTCAAGCTGAACACACTGTAAGTCAGTATGTATACCTATAAGTCGATGAGCTTGTTGGATACCTGTGGTGGTCGGTTCGACGTTAAATCAAACAGTGAGGTTACATTTCGAGGGAGAATTGTGTGAGAGGTGTAACATGTCTAACATATTAATATGGCGATTTGATTTTGCCTTACAGAGTTACCTTCCGTGAGTGGCGGGGCTGTGGCGTTTCAGAGCTCAGGCATTACGGGAACCAACGTGACCTTGACCTGTTCAGCGAACTTGGAACCTGGAGAAACATTCCAGAATCTGATCATAGAGCGGAGGCGTCCAACCGCTAACTATTTCTTAGGGGTTGGACAAGTGTCAAGGTCATTCACTTCCACTATCACCGACCTTACGCTGAAGAACAACGTAACCTTGACCTTTGTCGAGGAGACACAGGTGGCACTGATGACACTGATTAATGTGGGCAGATGGGCGGATGGTGTCTACACGTGTCATGTGTACTACAGGTCATTTCAGGGCAGTCTGTTCAATAAGAGTGATTCAACAATCATTGGGACAGGTAGGGGTAAACAAATAGTAAAGAATATTAATACAGGTGCATAGAAATGGTATCTTGTATTTTGGTTCCATGTGATACCTTTCACGTCTTAAAACTTAAACAAGATCGTAGAAAACTCAAGTGAAAAGAAAGTAAACATATGTATATCAAATACAACAATGAAACATTGACACACGTGCTGACACTTTTACAGGAGGTGGTGGTGGAACAACGACTGACTCTGGTACAGGAGCTAGTGGTGGAGCAACAACTGACTCAGGTACAATAGGTGGTGGTGGAACAACAACTGATTCTGGTACTGGTACAGGAGGTGGTAGGGGAACAACGACTGACTCTGGTACAGGAGGTGGTGGTGGAACAACGACGGACTCTGGTACAGGAGGTGGTGGTGGAACAACGACTGACTCTGGTATAGGAGGTGGTGGAAGAACAACAAATGACTTTAGTGCAGGAGGTAGTGGAAGAACAACGATTGAATCGGGGACTGCAGGTGGTAGTGGAACTACGATCAACTCCGGTACAGGAGGTGGTGATGGAACAACAACTGACTCAAGTACAGGAGGTGGTGGTGGAACAACAACTGACTCAGGTACAGGAGGAGGTGGTGGAACAACAACTGATTCTGGTTCTGGTACAGGAGGTGATGGTGGAACAACAACTGACTCAGGTACAGGAGGTGGTGGTGGAACAACAACTGACTCAGGTACAGGAGGTGGTAGTGGAAGAACGACTGGTACTGGCACAGGAGGTGGTGGTGGAACAGCAACTGATTCAAGTACAGGAAGTGGTGGAAGAACAACGACTGATTCTGGTACAGGAGGTGGTGGTGGAATATCGACTGACTCTGGTACAGGAGGTGGTGGTGGAACAACAACTGACTTTGGTACAGGAGGTAGTGGAAGAACAACGACTGATTCGGGGACTGGAGGTGGTAGTGGAACATCGACTGACTCTGATACAGGAGGTGGTGGTGGAACATCGACTGACTCTGATACAGGAGGTGGTGGTGGAACAACAAGTGTCTCTGGTACAGGAGGTGGTGGTGGAACAACAACTGACTCAGGTGCGGCAGGTGGTGGTGGAACAACAACTGACTCAGGTGCAGGAGGTGGTGGTGGAACAACAAGTGTCTCTGGTACAGGAGGTGGTGGTGGAACAACAACTGACTCAAGTACAGGAGGCGGTGGTGGAACAACAACTGACTCTGGTATAGGAGGTGGTGGTGGAACAACAACTGACTTTGGTACAGGAGGTGGTAGTGGAACAACAACTGACTCTGGTATAGGAGGTGGTGGTGGAACAACGAGTGTCTCTGGTGCAGGAGGTGGTGGTGGAACAACGTCTGGTACGGGTACAGGAGGTGGTGGTGGAACAACGACTGATTCTGGTACAGGAGGTGGTGGTGGAACAACGACGGACTCTGGTACAGGAGGTGGTGGTGGAATAACGACTGACTCTGGTATAGGAGGTGGTGGTGGAACAACAACTGACTTTGGTACAGGAGGTAGTGGAAGAACAACGACTGATTCGGGGACTGCAGGTGGTAGTGGAACATCGACTGACTCTGATACAGGAGGCGGTGGTGGAACAACAACTGACTCAGGTGCAGGAGGTGGTGGTGGAACATCGACTGACTCTGATACAGGAGGTGGTGGTGGAACAACAACTGACTCAGGTGTAGGAGGTGGTGGTGGAACAACAAGTGTCTCTGGTACAGGAGGTGGTGGTGGAACAACAACTGACTCAAGTACAGGAGGCGGTGGTGGAACAACAACTGACTCTGGTATAGGAGGTGGTGGTGGAACAACAACTGACTTTGGTACAGGAGGTGGTAGTGGAACAACAACTGACTCTGGTACAGGAGGTGGTGGTGGAGCAACGACTGATTCAGGTACAGGAGGTGGTGTTGGAACAACAACTGATTCTGGTGCTGATACAGTAGGTGGTGGTGGAACAACGACTGACTCAGGTACAGGAGGTGGTGGTGGAACAACAACTGATTCAGGTACAGGAGGTGGTGTTGGAACAACAACTGATTCAGGTACTGATACAGGAGGTGGTAGTGGAACAACAACTGACTCAGGTACAGGAGGTGGTGGTGGAGCAACGACTGGCTCTGGTACAGGAGGTGGTGGTGGAACAACAACTGACTCAGGTACAGGAGGTGGTAGTGGAACAACGACTGACTCTGGTACAGCAGGTGGTGGTGGAACAACGACTGACTCTGATACAGGAGGTGGTGGTGGAACAACGACTGGTACTGGCACAGGAGGTGGTAGGGAAACAACGACTGACACTGGTACAGGAGGGGGTGCGGGAACAGCAACTGATTCAAGTACAGGAGGTGGTGGTGCAACAGCGACTGACTCAGGTACAGGAGGTGATGGTAGAACAATAACTGACTCTGGTATAGGAGGTGGTGGTGGAACAACAACTGATTCAAGTACCGGAAGTGGTGGAAGAACAACGACTGATTCTGGCTCAGGAGGTGGTGGTGGAACATCGACTGACTCAGGTACAGGAGGTGGTAGTGGAACAACAACTGATTCAAGTACAGGAAGTGGTGGAAGAACAACGACTGTTTCTGGCTCAGGAGGTGGTGGTGGAACATCGACTGACTCAGGTACAGGAGGTGTTAGGGGAACAACGACTGGTACTGGCACAGGAGGTGGTGGTGGAACAACAACTGACTCAGGTCCGGGAGGTGGTGGTCGAACAACGACTAGTACTGGCACAGGAGGTGGTGGAACAACGACTGACTCTGGTACAGGAGGTGGTGGTGGAACAACAACTGATTCAAGTACAGGAAGTGGTGGAAGAACAACGACTGATTCTGGCTCAGGAAGTGGTGGAAGAACAACGACGGACTCTGGTACAGGAGGTGGTAGTCGAACGACGACCAACTCTGGTACAGGAGGTGGTGGTGGAACAACAACTGACTCAGGTACAGGAGGTGGTGGTGGAACAACAACTGACTCTGGTATAGGAGGTGGTGGTGGAACAACGACTGGTACTGGCACAGGAGGTGGTAGGGAAACAACGAGTGTCTCTGTTACAGGAGGTGGTGATCGAACAACAACTGACTCAAATACGGGAGGCGGTGGTGGAATAACGACTGATTCAAGTACAGGAAGTGGTGGAAGAACAACGACTGATTCTGGCTCAGGAAGTGGTGGAAGAACAACGACGGACTCTGGTACAGGAGGTGGTAGTCGAACGACGACCAACTCTGGTACAGGAGGTGGTGGTGGAACAACAACTGACTCAGGTACAGGAGGAGGTGGTGGAACAACAACTGACTCTGGTATAGGAGGTGGTGGTGGAACAACGACTGGTACTGGCACAGGAGGTGGTAGGGAAACAACGAGTGTCTCTGTTACAGGAGGTGGTGATCGAACAACAACTGACTCAAATACGGGAGGCGGTGGTGGAATAACGACTGATTCTGGTATAGGAGGTGGTGGTGGAAGAACGACTGACTTTGGTACAGGAGGTGGGGGTGGAACAACGACTGCCACTGGCACAGGAGGTGGTGGGGAAACAACGACGGACTCTGGTACAGGAGGTGGTAGTGGAACAACAACTGCCTCAAGTACAGGAGGTGGTGGTGGAACAACAACTGACTCTGGTATAGGAGGTGGTGGTGGAACAACAACTGACTCAGGTACAGGAGGTGGTGGTGGAACAACGACTGGTACAGGCACAGGAGGTCTTGGGGAAACAACGACTGACACTGGTACAGGAGGGGGTAGGGGAACAACAACTGACTCTGGTACAGGAGGTGGTGGTGGAACAACGAGTGTCTCTGGTGCAGGAGGTGGTGGTGGAACAACGACTGGTACCGGCACAGGAGGGGATGGGGAAACAACGACTGGCTCTGGTACAGGAGGTGTTAGTGGAACAACGACTGACTCTGATACAGGAGGTGGTGGTGAAACAACGACCAGCTCTGGTACAGGAGGTGGTGGTGGAACAACGACTGATTCGGGGACTGGAAGTGGTAGTGGAACGACGAGTGTCTCTGGTACAGGAGGTGGTGGTGAAACAACAACTGACTCAGGTACAGGAGGTGGTGGTGGAACAACGACTGACTCTGATACAAGAGGGGGTGGTGGAACAACGACTGTCTCTGGTACAGGAGGTGGTGGTGAAAGAACGACCAGCTCTGGTACAGGAGGTGGTGGTGGAACAACTACTGACTCTGATACAGGAGGGGGTGGTGGAACAACGAGTGTCTCTGGTACAGGAGGTGGTGGTGAAAGAACGACCAGCTCTGGTACAGGAGGTGGTGGTGGAACAACAACTGACTCCGGTACAGGAGGTGGTGGTGGATCAACAACTGCCGCTGGTACAGGAGGTGGTGGTGGAATAACGACGGACTCCGGTATAGGAGGGGGTGGAAGAACAGCGACTGATTCGTTGACTGGAAGTGGTAGTGGAACGACGACCAGCTCTGGTGCAGGAGATGGTGATGGAAGAACAACTGTCTCTAGTACAGGAGGTGGTGGTGGAACAACGACTGACTCTGGTATAGGAGGGGGTGGAAGAACAGCGACTGATTCGGGGACTGGAGGTGGTAGTGGAACAACGACTGACTCTGGTACAGGAGGTGGTGGTGGAACAACAACTGACTCAGGTACAGGAGGTGGTGGTGAAACAACTACTGGGTCTGGTACAGGAGGTGGTGGTGAAACAACAACTGACTCAGCTACAGGAGGTGGTGGTGGAACAACGACTGGTACTGGCACAGGAGGTGGTAGGGGAACAACTGATTCAAGTACACGAGGTGGTGTTGGAACAACAACTGACTCTGGTACTGGTACAGGAGGTGGTGGTGGAACAACAACTGACTCAGGTACAGGAGGTGGTAGTGGAACAACGACTGGTACTGGCACAGGAGGTGGCAGGGGAACAACTTACTCTGGTACAGGAGGTGGTGGTGGAACAACAACTGATTCAAGTACAGGAGGTGGTGGTGGAACAACAACTGACTCTGGTACAGGAGGTGGTGGTGGAACAACAACTGACTCCGGTACAGGAGGTGGTGGTGAAACAACGACTGACTCAGATACAGGAGGTGGTGGTGGAACAACTACTGGCTCTGGTACAGGAGGTGGTGGTGAAGCAACAACTGACTCAGATACAGGAGGTGGTGGTGGAACAACCACTGGCTCTGGTACAGGAGGTGGTGGTGGAGGAACGACTAACTCTGGTATAGGAGGGGGTGGAAGAACAGCAACTGATTCGGGGACTGGAGGTGGTAGTGGAACAACGACCAGCTCTGGTACAGGAGGTGGTGGTGGAACAACAACTGACTCTGGTACTGGAGGTGGTGGTGAAACAACAACTAACTCTGGCACAGGAGGTGGTGGTGGAACAACAACTGACTCTGTTACAGGAAGTGGTGTTGGAACAACAACTGACTCTGGTACTGGTACAGGAGGTGGTGGTGGAACAACAACTGCCTCAGGTACAGGAGGTGGTGGTGGAACAACGACTAGTACTGGCACAGGAGGTGGCAGGGGAACAACTAACTCTGGTACAGGAGGTGGTGGTGAAACAACAACTGATTCAAGTACAGGAGGGGGTGGTGGAACAACAACTGACTCTGGTACAGGAGGTGGTGGTGGAACAACAACTGACTCAGATACAGGAGGTGGTGGTGGAACAACAACTGACTCAGATACAGGAGGTGGTGGTGGAAGAACAACTGACTCTGGTACAGGAGGAGGTGGTGGAACAACTACTGGGTCTGGTTCAGACGGTGGTGGTGAAACAACGACTGGTTTTGGTACAGGTGGTGGAACAACAACTGGTAATTAAAATGTCTAAACACACATCATGGCGACAACACAGATACACACAGATACACACACACTGATATCTTGAGCTGATGGATCCAAACATTGTTGGCCGTTTAAGTACTTTTTTTCATTACGTTTTCCTCTCCTTTCGTTCCTTGCAGTTTATGTCTTATTTGTACTTATCTTACGGTTCAGTGTTTCCTACTATCGCATTATCTTTACTCTTTCTTTCCACAGGTCGGACCGGTGGAAGCACAGGTCTTAAAGGCTGTACGTATAACAGTTGCTTTAATGATATCGACGGGCTCTGATGATGTTCACAATGACCAGTTACTGACAACTGACAATGACAACATGCACTGCAGTTACGTTAAGGGACCGTCTACATCATTATATTCTGCCCAGATATTAAGCCGACTATAGTGATATATAGCGTGTGGATATATTTATGACTAAAGTCATTGTGAGTGAGTGAGTGAGTTTAGTTTTACGCCACACTCAGCAATATTCCAGCTATATGGCGGCAGTCTGTAAATAATCGAGTCTGGACCAGATAATCCAGTGATGAACAACATGAGCATCGATCTGCGCAATAGGGAACCGATGACATGTGTCAGCCAAGTCAGTGAGCCTGAGCACCCGATCCCGTTAGGCGCCTCTTACGACAAGCATAGTCGCCTTTTATGGCAAGCATGGGTTGCTGAAGGCCTATTCTACCCCGAGACCTTCACAGGTCAACATCCATATAACTAAAACGATCCACGTAACTATTGTGATGCATATAGTCCACACATTCGTATAACTAAAGTGACAGCTAATATTCGGACAGTATGGTGAACGATTTAGCCAAAAGCTGATAACGATGTAATATGAAATTTCATGTCTCACAATGTTGATAAGAATGTTTTTGTCAAGAAATGATTAGAAATTGGCAGTCTTTATAAAAACACCGCATTTAAATAAGTAAAATCCCAATAATCTTGAATGAAAAGTTACAAATTGTGTCCATCACTTTGGTGACTTTTAATGAATAAACACAAACATACTTTTGCAGTTCATTAATAATAACTATTTGATGGGGTCTTACAAAGTCATCATAATTGCTTTTAGTTACGGTAAAACGGTGCTGCCATGAACGAAAACTACCTTTCCGTCTCGATGTGTTTGAATTATTGTAGAAGCATAAAAATATGTTTGCAAAAAACTTTTGATAAAACAAGTACAGTTTGAAGCTTGTGATTTCCAGTTCGTGACATCAGGAATACGGAGACGACAAATACGAAATCTGGCAAAACGGCTTTATGTGTGGCAACAGTGTGATTGAATGAAAAATAAGTCACATCGGCAATATTTCATCCATATCGTGACAACAAACAAGTTATAATTTTACCATGAATATGGGTAAATTATGAAATAAATTGCCAAGAAAGGACGGTAAAATCAACTAGTGTGTCACAGATACCAATTGAAAATTAGTAAGTATCATTAACTATAGACGACAATATAAACATCGAAAATGTATTGCCAGGAGCTGAAGCTAGATCACCATGCTAAAGACCACGGGGACTTACTCTACTCTTGCTCCTGCAAAGGACCCTATTTGGATTCACACCATCCCTTCACACTTTAGCAATTTAAATACATCTGGCCATACATTAAAATAGCATATATACTACGATGAAAAATTGCAGTAGGTTTGAATGCACGGGGACTCAGAAGGACAAACAATTTACAATACTTCAACCTACTTTGAGGGTACAGTGCATGTTAATAAACATTCATCAATGAAATCAATTTCTGTTAAAAATATAATTAAATGAGATTTAACAGCCACCGCGTGTACCCGGAAATAGGTGCGCGAAAGTAGATGTCCACGAATTTGTATTACTGTAAATAAAAGGAATATATCTCGTGTGCCGATATCCATTGACTGTAAGTAAAGTCATCTGCCATGTGCAGATATCCATTAAGTGTTGATAAGATGATATATCTCGTATGCAGGTATCCATTGACTGTAAGTAAAGTCATCTGCCATGTGCAGATATCCATTAAGTGTAGATAAGATGATATATCTCGTATGCAGGTATCCATTGACTGTAAGTAAAGTCATCTGCCATGTGCAGATATCCATTAAGTGTTGATAAGATGATATATCTCGTATGCAGGTATCCACTGACTGTAAGTAAAGTCATCTGCCATGTGCAGATATCCATTAAGTGTTGATAAGATGATATATCTCGTATGCAGGTATCCATTGACTGTAAGTAAAGTCATCTGCCATGTGCAGATATCCATTAAGTGTTGATAAGATGATGTATCTCGTATGCAGGTATCCATTGACTGTAAGTAAAGTCATCTGCCATGTGCAGATATCCATTAAGTGTTGATAATATGATGTATCTCGTATGCAGGTATCCATTGACTGTAAGTAAAGTCATCTGCAATGTGCAGATATCCATTAAGTGTTGATAAGATGATATATCTCGTATGCAGGTATCCACTGACTGTAAGTAAAGTCATCTGCCATGTGCAGATATCCATTAAGTGTTGATAATATGATGTATCTCGTATGCAGGTATCCATTGACTGTAAGTAAAGTGAACTATCATGTGCAGATACGGCCAGTATGTGTTGGTTTCCTTAATACCTACTTCTCACTTACAAGATGCATGATCAGCGTGAGTGTTTCCGGAGTGATTATATTTACCAATGTTTTGTTACAGTGACTTGGATACAGCGACTTTTGTTGATCCTGTGTATAATTCTCGTCTTACAAACTGTGGGTGTGTCCCTGACCATCTACTACATCTGTGAGTACGCCTGTCCTTTACCATAGTCTACATCAGTGAGTACACCTGTCCTTCACCATAAACTACATCTGTGAGTACACCCTGTCCTTTACCATCTACTACACCTGTGAGTACACCTTACCTTCTCCATCTGCTACACCTGTGAGTTCACCAGTCCTTTACCATAGTCTACATCAGTGAGTACACCTGTCCTTCACCATAAACTACATCTGTGAGTACACCCTGTCCTTTACCATCTACTACACCTGTGAGTACACCTTACCTTCTCCATCTACTACACCTGTGAGTTCACCAGTCCTTCACCATCTACTTCATCTCTGAGCACACATGTCCTGCACAATCTCTACCTCTGAGCTCATCACTTCTCCACATGATAATCCGAACTGGTTGTGCATAAAACCCATTTTTGATTCAGATCGTCAAAAAAGGGGGAAAGTGTCACCATCGTAGTGCCAGCGCCACTTTATCTTCAGGAAAACAATGACGATGGAAGAAAGCTATAGTGATTTTGCAGCAGGATGAAAATCACAAGGATGCAAGGCTGCAAGTACACCCGCCCAACGTATGGCGAACGGGGTATATACCTAGGGAAACTAGACGACATTAGACCGCCCTTATGATCCCGCATCCGTCCGGTCACGGAGGATCATTGTCAACATGTGCTGGTTCTAGAGAAACATTCTGTGATATTTTCTTACTCTTCCGATTAGACGTCCTGAAAATGAGAGTATCTGACAAAGTGAAAGGTTTTGCTGCCATGTTGATGTAGACTGCGATCGTGAGCATCCTATATTCGAGTGGATGACGTTGATTTGTCCTCTGGATTCCGGCATAGGTCAAAGGTCATGCGAATATTTAGTCAGCTATAAGGACTATTCCTTTTATAGTGCTGTTACCGAGGGTACGTCAGTTAGGATATGTGATCGTTCATTACATGTACATTCTCATTTAAGTAAGGGATATACTAACGTACTAGTTGGAGTTAGGAGTGTATATGTACGTTGTGTTACATTCTAATTGTGTTCACAGAACATTGAGCCGTAGACAAGTTTTTTAAAGTTCTTAGCAATGTCTGATGTCGTCATGAGTGAACCGATCGGAACACCCACAGGGACAAGGGTGAAAGTGTCGGATGCTGTTCACCATTTAATGTGTTCAGAGTGATTGAGTCCAAATGTTTAGTGTTGTAAATATTTCAGTCTAAATATATCACCAAATGTATTAGAAAAGAGTGTGTATGCCCAGTTAGTATGTCCTGCACAACGTGAAACTGACTCATTTTTTATGTTTTTGTTTCGTCAATATTTTGTATATTCCATAGTAAATAAACATGTTGAACTATACTGAAGATCAAAAGAAACTCAATTTTCGAAAAATTGAAACATACAAGTAAGCGTTCATGTTTATGTTTAGAACAAAAACCAGAACTGCGTTTCTTTTGCTGTTCAGTGTTCTTGCGCAATATGAACTGAAAGTCCTCGTTCTTCCTGTTTGGTAATACGCAGGTTGTGTGGCACAGTCCGAACGTCGGGTCTGGTTCAGACAATCCTGTGACTAGCATCGTGAAAATCAGTCAGCGAAATTGATACTCCATAAAATAACATCCACCACATCACTATACCTGCACATCTGCTCTATTAATTCCCGGATTTTAAACAGATAGAAAATTAGCATGTGATTGTACAGGTTATATCGACAACAGCTCAAAACACGTGAACTCGTCACACCACACACCTGTTTACAGTTGTCTTACATAAACAGATACAAAATCTGAGAAAAATAGAAAAAATCTGAGACGTAAGCATTGATATTTTTTTGCTTGCTTAAAAGGGTGGTTTTAGTTTTCTGTAAATCAAAGTATCCTTCCGAGAATAAATGATTAATTCATTAAGCTGACGAGTATGCGGGGCTCTCGCTGAATAAGAGGTGCTTTTTATTTCCCCCAATACGCGGCTCTCGCTGTGAGAAGCTAATTAGCCGCACATACGCGTCTCTCGGCCTTAATGGGTTAAAGAACGGTAAATAATATTACAATCTGAACACATCACCAACTTCCACAGCACACTACGTCCTTTAGACATTCCTGTTTCCATCATGTTGTGTGTTTATTTAAATACTGTTGTTTGTTTTTTAATGCCAGCTGTTGTATCCTGATCAGTTGCTGTTGTTTACGTCAGACTACAGATTTATCGCTCAACTTGACTCACGAGAGGATTCGGTTAGACTAGATCTTCACCAACCCACGGGTGTAGGTGACCTAGAACCACGTGGTCACGTTCGCTGACTCATTTGATTCATACCACTGCATCCTAACTGCGTTATATCAACTTCAGCGTCTTTATTCTCATAAAACCACCATCGGTGGTACAAGAGCAAAGAATATACAAATGTACATGAATACAAACATGCGTCATGATGATGAGTTATTTAAGTAACAATTTATACAAGTGAGAGATAAAAAGTGATATACATTTGCTAACTTTAAAATTGACATGACATGCAAAGGGTTGATAAATTGGCCCTACTGTGATATTTTTCGGGATGAATAATTTTCTGCAAGAATTAAGTGACATACATTTGAAAAAACGTTAATGGAATTCGTCAACATCTAAGTTGAAGTGACATAGTCTACACATTTTTTCTTCCCTTTCTTCTCTCTGTATGTCATATCTGACAGTTTCGATCGCAAGGTTTAGATTTGAGGTTCTAAATTTCAAAATAGGGATGTGTATAGGTTTTGGAAATAAAAGATATTTTTCAAAAGATATCATTAGATCTAGAGTGCAATATTTAAAGCAGTCAGCGTATCAGTAGTTCAGTGCATAGGGATCCTATGGGAAATGGGACAGTGGAGTAATGGAGTTAATATATTCGCTCGTCACGCCAAACACCCTGACTTGATTCTCCACATGGCTGGAGTGTGTATACCCTATATTTGGTGAAACCGCCCTTATTTACACTTTACAAACATAAAATACCCATCCGTGATAAATCACTACACGACTTATTTTTATGATAATATTTTATATTTGCAAAAGTGGCGTATTATAGCAATATGTGTAGGCGCACTATAAACAGACCACAACATAGAAACGTACAAATACGTACATGCTTGCAAACACAGGACGTGAAACATCAAGTCGTTTTTCACAAATAAATACAATTCCGTTGGATGTATACCCAGTTTTGGCAAGTCGAAGATCAAATTTTGGAATTCAACGAATAAGATGATCACAGCGCTTCTTTGAAAATGTTGTTTCACCTTCTGGCTGAGCCGGAGGTTGACTTTGCGATTCCTAGAAGTCAACCATCACACTGCGTGTCTGATACACCAACAATCCCATGATATATAACGATGCCATGAAGTCAGCCATCGCAAGTTATTCAGTATCTGATGCATCATCAATCCTATAATGCATAGCGATAACCGGAAGACATCATCACATCATCACACTCTACTCTGCATCTGAAGCAGCAACACTTCCATGTTCCATAAAGATAACCGGAAGTCAGCCATCACACTATATTCAGTTTCTGTTACACCAACACTCCCATACGCATAGCGGAAACCGGAAGTCATCCATCACTCTTTATTCAGTTTCCAATCCACCATCAATTCCATGATGCACTGCGACAACCGAAAAAGGGCCATCATACTTTATTTAGTTACTGATGCATCAACAATCCCATGATACATAGCGATAACCGGAAGTCATCCATCAGATTGTACTGAGCATTTGTAGCACAATCAGTCCCAAGATGCAGGACAATATTGACACCGAAGAACCTGCACGGCAACCTTGAAACAACGGATATATACTAGTATTAGTACATTCTGAAAAATGTTCTGATTGTGATTTTATAAGTGGTCAGTGCAGGTTAACAATCACTGTTTTGTTAGTTGCTTAAGCTGCACTCATCGGTTTTTTCAGCCACTTGGCTACTAGAACACAATAATACATATATCTCGCATGTACTGCGTTATTTTGGATCATCCTACACCAGGCTAACCAGAATTGATATAGAAGGAAACAGTTCAAACTGGTTTAAAAGCCCACTCATTCACAATAAATGATTAATTATGTTTTTACGAGTACAGTTTTTCCTAAACGCATTAACGAACGATAGTATTTCTGTCAGTTACCTTTACCAGGATTTGGCGGGATATCGTTACAAGGGTTCTGTTTGTCATCAGATAGAGCTCCATCTGAAACAAACAGCATGCTATATATGTCAAACTGTACTCCGGTCATTTGACTAATTATGGTCACATCAATACAACTGTCATAGCAATTATCTGTACATAAGAACACATAAGAAGGTACAGACCAGTATAAGCACTTTGTTTCTTTGTTTGTATTTTGAGGAGTTGGAGGGATAATGCGAAAGCAACGAGAATATTTACTTTCTGTTATACGTTATGTCATATCAACATCTCATCTCATAACACTGGTACCTGGAAATATCCTATGAACGTTACAATAACTCACAACTAGGTTTTGAGACCTTCCGGTGTGGGCAAGCTCGCATCATCAGATGCTGCATCGTGTGTTAAGATGAGGGCGTGTATTATAATATAGGTCACCTGGTAAGCTGTGTAATTCATGCCTCCAGTAAGAGCGTGTATTATTACATAGCTCACCTTGTAAGGTGTAGTTCATACCTCCAGGAAGGGCGTGTATTATTATATAGCTCACCTGGAAAGGTGTAGTTCACGCCTCCAAAAAGGGCGTTTATAATACAGCTCACCTGGAAAGGTGCAGTTCATGCCCCCCGTAAGGGAGTGTATTATGATGTAACTCACCTGGTAAAGTGTAATTCATGCTTCCAGTAAGGGCGTGTATTATTATGTAGCTCTTGACGTTCATTGTACAGTAATATGGTTTCACGTCGTCACAGCTGGCATTGCCCATGTTCAACACAAGGTAGGATTTACTAATATCCGTGTGGTTCAACCGTCCTGACGCATTTGCTCTCTGTTTCACGCTGTTGGCGACGTGGGCCGCCTCAGAATCGGATACCGCAGCCAGTGGTACCTTGGTGCCCTCCAGTTTTCCGATCATGATGGCAAGTATGTCCTTGATAGACCCCGGGTTGCCTCCCAGACTACACCGTAGTTCAATGCTGCTACTTCCGGTATAGGTCGGGGGTTCAGCTGTCATAGCTATGCTTGATGTCACTGACAACATATGTATTGTCTATCAGGGAAAACCTACCAGCGATATCATTATATGCATCACGTGTGTGTGTATGTGTGTATGTGTGTGTGGTGTATGTGTGTGTGGGTGTGGGTGTGGGTGGGTGTGTAGGTGTGTGGATGTGAGTGGGTGGGTGTGGGTGTGGGTGTGGGTGTGTGTGTGTTTGTGTGGGTGTGGGTGTGGGTGTTGTAGATATTTACCCTTAAAACAGGTAGGGGAACCTGAACTTTCAATATGGAAATGTAAACCTTGACAAACGTTTCAAGTACAGACATCTTATGAATGCACTACAAATTTCCTCTATTACCACGCCTATACACAACGCATGATATGCACGTGCACAACGCAGTAGCCCCATGCACTTGCTTGGGGTCCCATTCTTAATTCTGACGATTTTCAAGAAGGTCGAGAAATCACTTTAGAACATTAATTTTGACACTAATCTTGCATCAGACATTTGTTAGTGTTTGTTTCTAGTCGTTTGTTTCAAAATGAAAATTGTACACATGCAAATTACATGCCATACACCAATCATCTTTCAAAAGCGACTACATGCCAAATAGCTTTGGTTGTAAGGAAGTGCAAATGGTGATGCACTCTCAATACATTCAATAATATCACATCAACATTGATTGACTCCGATAAATCTCCTAAATATTTTTAATCGTAAATGAAAAAAAAACTTTTTGAAGAGTATGTTTGAGATTACACTTTCTTAGTAAACCAAAATTCTAACCTTTTTGTATTTGAGCCCAAACCGGGAACTACACCCTCAGAGTCAGGCACCCAATCGCCTACCTTAACTAAACTGAACATACGTACATATTTTTGCTTCTGTACATAAAAGTAGATACCTGCAGAGGCCCGCATAAACCTGGATATTTCCCCACAAGCAAAATTACATATATTTTAAGATGATTACTATCTTTCACTCCACAATGACTGATTGTTTGACAGGGGTGGCAGAGAGACAACCCACCTGAACCGGCTGCAGCTATCTGTAGCAGGAGCGACGACACAACAAGGGACATGTTGAACTTCATGCTGACCAGGCAGACGGCCTCTGAAAATAGTATTTTCTCATTTCCTAACCGTTGAAACACGCAGACAAAACGCCTCTCTCACACACAGTCACACTCATAACAACACCTAGATAAAACCGCAAACACTCGGTCACACACGCAACCACACCCACACACAACCTCTCACACAAGTCACACACATAGCCACACCCGTACAAAACCTCGCACACACAGTCGCACACAAAATTACACCCAGAGAAATCCTCGCACAGTCACGCCCACAGAGAGAGAGGGAGAGAGAGAGAGAGAGCGAGAGAGAGAGAGAGAGAGAGAGAGAGAGAGAGAGAGAGCCACTCGCGCACACGCAGTCACATACAGAATTGAAACCAGAGAAAACCTCTCTCACACAATCACACGCGGAGAAAGAGACACACACTCGCCCGAGCGCACGCACACGCACACGGCACAGGTTAGATTGAACCTTCCTCTGTTCAAATAAAACGCTGACATACCTCATCTGTCCACGACTTAAAGATGACACCTCTGATATCAAATTGTGTGGGAAGTGGCCTTTTTAACAGTCACACCAAATGATATAAGTTAATAACTATCCGTATCCAGCGCATCGGAACAAGTGCACAGGGCAAGATGTCTCTACCTGTCACATGTCTGTCGGACGTGAAGTTGTCATCTAACAGACCAGCTGAAGGACACCGTCGCCGTGGTGTTATCACAGTATCCCACTGACCAGGGTCACGGTCTGTGCCCAGTCACGTTGTGTGTCCAGCGTCACGGTCTCTCACCAGCCACGACCCGTCTCCCAAACCAGAACTCTAGCTTCGACTTGCTTCAGCAACTATTTTTTCGCTTGTCTTCTTTACCCAAGTGTTGTGCACCACCTTCCTCCCCAACCACCTCATGTCCTTGCCCCTGTCCCGCTCCCTACCCCCACTCCCACCCTCGCCCCCTCATCACACTCACACGCCTTATATCGAACTTCCCCCTCCTATCCGCAGCCCCATCCCCACCGCAAATCACCTTCCCCTCACCTGCTTATCTGTGACCACTGTCCTGGAGATATTCAATTTCACGGTCATTAGTCGCTGGGCGTCTTACCTCCCTGTATGCAGTATCCCCGCTATAAGACGTGACCTTGACCAGAGCACTGGCGGACTGGTCCGAATGACTGCATCATGTATTACGTCAACGCAGAATAACGCATCGGTAATATTGATGCAATTTATAGACACATCATGGGTCGTTTTTTTGAGGTGTTGGGATAGAGGGCTTATTTCACGGTTGGCGTCACAATCACTATTCAAACACTGACTAGATTCATGAACGTATAAACCTTTGTACATCTAAGTGTTGAGAAAAAACATATTTGCATAAACACACATTTGGAAACTTTCTGAAGCAGAATTCATGGCCGTATATTCGTCGGGTTTATAGTTGTGAGTTTGTGTAGACAAACATGGATAGCGAACCGGAGAGGGGGTAGAAATATGCCAAGGGTTTATCGAGGGCCTTATTATAGGGGCAGTTTGGTGGTCTGGCTGGAGGATGGGGGTGGAGTTTATTCCTGGGCAGTAGTAAGTGAGAGTTTATATAAAAACAACAACGTATGTGGTTAGATGTCATGATCTGTTGAAGGTTACGTGTTTGTATTACATTTAGAATTGTTGACATGTGAGGGAAAGAAATCGGGGGTTTTAGGAGAGAGTGAGTTTAGTTTTACACCGAACTCAGGAATATTCCAGCTAAATGACGACGATCTGGACCTGGCAATCCAGTGATCAACAACATGATCATGGATCTATGCTATGGGAACCGATGATACGTGTCAGTCAAGTCAGCGAGTCTGACCACGAAGCATGGATTATTGAAGATCAGTTTTAACCCTGATCTTCACGAATCTCTAGTGGTATGATTATAATGTGAGATAATGGTGGCACTAAAGCACTTATATACTTTACCTTCCAGAATGTTCCATACCGTGTATTTGCTATAGAATTTATAGACCAATCCACATTATACTTGAATCCAAAAGCATCCAAATATAGTAACGGTTAGACGGTATAATTAGACGGTAATCAGTCTTGACTATTTATTGTTTAACATGGTGTTGTGAACTTCTACGTAACACAGGCTCGGACATACAGTGTTACTCTATAATGCACCCATTTATCTACGAATTCATTTCATCGGCTTTATTTCATATTTTCCGCTTAATATCCATAACATACGGCATTCATATATCACATAATAACGTGTATGACAAGAGAGTATTTTGCAATTATTAACACTGAGACTTTTGCTTGGCAATGTACTGGATATCTCCCAAACATCTTGGATGGGTGTATCTGGTGTTGCGTGTACATACTCTTGCCATATTTGTAGGTAACACCAAGATACACGTCTTGGCCAAACACGAGGTGGATATCAAGGGTAAATATACGATCTGCACACACACGCTGGTAGTAGGGTGGCAGAAGCTTGGGCATGCTTACTTATATGGTCTACATACCGTCTAAATTCTTCTACCACAGACTTGCGTATCCTACAACTGTCCGAGGAAATTACATTTGACTCCAACATCATCTACATATAGAAGCTTTCACACCATTGGGACATTTATTAGGCAACTTATTAATGTTAAAATAAAATGTCTCGAACTTCCACTGAAACACAATATTAACGATGTCTTCGGTCATTGATGCTTCTGTGATTTCTTTGGGACTGCATACCAGAGTTTTGAAATTGATCGCACCACCGTTGCCGGGTTCCTCAACAAAACTAAATTAAGTCGAATTCTTTTTTGCAACTCTGCTTCACTGAATAAACTATATTAAACTGTTATGGTTTTTTTTTTTGTGTTTTTGTTTTTGTTTTGTTTTTTTTTGTGTGTGAGTGTGTGTGTGTGTGGGGGGTGGGGGGGTGGGGGGGGGGTGGGGGTGGGGGGGGGGGGATTTTTTGCGTTGCATTGCCATTTATGTTTCACCTGGACGGTCCACTGACCCAGATAGCAGATCAAACTGAGGTTTGGATACGATTCTCTGCCCTCTGCTGTGGCGAATGATCACATATTGATGCTAGGAGGTTAGGGTGGTACACTCTTTCAGTGGCACACATCTAGGGGCGTGGTCGACACCCGCCCACCAGGACAGCATTCCACAACACAGTATAAACTCGAGATTAATAGTCTACCTGGAGGATATTGACCTTTATCACTTCGTTTATGGGAATGAACATTAGATTGATTGAATTCACAGGGAAGACGAGGCACTCGGCCGTGAATTTAGTAATGAATATTGATGAGGTTTTTATGGTGAAATGTTAATGACCTCCTAGATAGCTTTACAACCATCCAGCATCAGGCACCCCGCTGAGGTCTTGACCTCTGAAAAATACAAAGTTCCAAAACACCGATGTCTTAAAACTGTTGGACTGGTTAGACTAGACTTGTCACCAGCAGTTTAAGTGAGTGAGTGAGTTAATATTTAAAGTCAAATCGGCAATATTTCAGCCTTATCGTGACGGGAACACATTTGACATTTAAATGGAAAATGTGGATACTATATAAACCTGTCGTCCAAGGACTGTAAAACAACAGTATATAGTCTCCCTGCTCAGGTGAATGAAAATATTACCCGCTGCCACGGAAAACACCAAACTCACCATTCACCTGACCAAGGAGCAAGAATTAGCTCAAAAACGTCGTGTCAAGAATAAAGATGGAAGTCGATATCTATGTAACGTATCGTGTATTCATGTTCGTCCAACTTATAAATGCTTGTCAAAAACTACATTTAACATGATACATACGTTGTAGGCATCTCCCTCGGGTACTGCGGTATAATATACGCCTATTTGTTGCAGTGTTACACTTCGCCTACCGGCTCGGGTAACACTGCTACAAGGAGGCGTGCATCAGCCGTCTACAATTTATAATACAACCTAGTCTTTCACAACGTGTTTTATTTTCAAAATCAACTAGCTCTCAAAAGAAAGTACGCACCGCAATATGTTACGTACAATACACAAAAATACAAATGAAGTCATACAACCATGTTGACCCATATCACATGCGTATACACATCCTTTCCGGGAACAAACAGGGAAACACGTTAACGAATCGCCTAAACACCAGAATCCACTAGGGATAAGCCGAACTAAGGCATATGTTTAGCTGCAAGTGACGCTGACAATTGTGATGATTGTTTTCACTGAATGTCATCAATGTGGCACGTTGTACCAAGAGGCAGCATAAGATGATTGCCGATCATCACCTGTGGTACGATTATGAGTGAGAGCGTTAATAGTTATCGTCATATCGGCAATATTGCAGCTACATGTATATCGTGACGAAAACAATTAACAATTAAATCGTATATGAAGAATATTATAAAGTGAAAACCTGCTGACGATGAACAGTAAAACAACTCTTATATCACAGACACCCATTTAAAAGTAGTAACAAAATGTATATGAGCTTAACTATAGAGGACACTACAATATACAAACGGGCTATAGATTGCCAACAACTGAAGGTATGCACGATGATGCATGTGTCCACCATAGACAGGAACGTAATGGCCTGTATAAAGTTTTCTATGAGAGTAAAAGTGATGTAAATTTAGAAAACTGTATTCTAGCGAGAAATAAGTCTGCAAATGTGGTTAGAAAAAGGACCGTTTCAGTCTGAAAATGTGTGATAAATTATTTGAAAATTTTGATGACTATGGAGGAATGTGTAAAGATACAAGCCATAAAATGTTTGTGTGTTAGACCCTGCAGACATGACATAGCTACAGAATCCCCGTTGTCATATCTGAACTTAGGTGATGAGTTCGTAACAGCCAAGTCTCAGAAAAATATACCGAACATTCGCATCAGGAAGTGAAAAGTGTATTCTAGTGGGAGAAGTTATCCTACTCGACGTGGCAAACGTGTTCACCTCGAAACACTGGCTGGAACTCCCAGTGTGATCCAACAAATAGCAGATGTCATGAAGTCCGTTCCCTCGGGTTCTTCTGTTGGGGGCTAACACGTATGCTACATTGGATCAGCACGATGTGGATCTCGTACCATGGGAAATGAATCTACAGACAGGAAAAGTCGCGCCTGCTGCCAAGGGTATCTTCTTGCCCCTGGATTAGTGGAAGAAACTGAGAGACCCTTGTGAAGTGATGACATATTTTCAACTGATTTTGTAGCAGAACTGAAGGATAGGGTTCCCTGTACCTCACAAGAAGATACTTAGAACTAGATGTGATATCTGTAGCGCTCCTTTTGCATGAATGTTGGAGTGACTGACTATTCTTCTATGGAATGATGTCACCGTTCAGCAAACTTTCACCCAGCTACGTTTACCTTTGGACATTGCTGAAATGTTCATTGTGTTGGCAGTGTTGCATGTATTTTAACGCGATGTACTTCAGAGAATTTGGCAGTGCAAAGTGCATTTTCCAAGAGACTGCACCAGCCAAGCAAAAACGTCTTTGGAGAACGCCTTTGTCTAGGCTTGACCCGGGTAATAACTGAAAGTACTCGTGTACTCATGTTGTCCTCGTGACTACGCGAGTAGTCGCTTGAGTAGGTGACGTAGTGATCGAGTCTGCTAGTGAGGTCCAGCCACCATGAGATTTATTATATCACACATACCGTTACTGATGGTGGACCCAAATAGCTATGCCAAGTCAGCTGAAGTCCAGTAAAGACTGTAGATATCTATATAAAGGGTCATGAGGGAAAGCTAGCTCCATGTAGTCGGGAACCAACGACTGTGACACTTGACATCAAAGCGCTCCCATTTCAATCATAAATAATCCGCAGTGTAAACTCTTTGTACCTGATGCTGATAATTGGACACGTGTTTACATTGTCAGGGCTGAAGGGAAAGGAGATCCATATCATTCATCTGTACGTGGCGAAAATCCGCCATAATGTCTGTCAGTCTGTATTTGGAATTGTATGTCCTTCGAGTGGAAGAAACTAAAGGAACCAGAAACCACAAATCAAACTAAAATTAATTTCGTTACCCCTACTCAACAGGTGGGCGAAACGGCCAAAGTTCTGTTTCAGATGCCAAAGAAAGAGAAATCTAAAGCCACCACCATATATTTGATATCAACAGACACTTGGGTGAGATTCTATTTATCACCCCAAATCATTCTCACCATTAAACAAGTCAGTTTTAACTAATTCCAACTTTGGTCTGGTAGTATATATATATACTATTGTATATACTATTGTATTTACTGTTCCCCCTGCTGAAATTGATCCTTATACTTTACTACTCATCCTACTACTAAAACGATTTCTGTTGCTGCTCATCGAGTTCCCACCAAAAGGGATAAATATTTCTATATCAAAACGGTAAATATCATGTAAGCATTGCATTTTAGCCCCCTTGATAGATATGAGGCATATCCCACAATAGTGTGTTTTACAATCTACAGATTTTGAAATTTTCATTTCTCCGGTTTCCATGGAAACGATTTTGACTTTTGAGTGTCAAAAGGAAGGCTTTGGCTTCGTTTCCGGATCACAATTCGAACCTTTCTTTCAACAAAACCTAGCAGATATATGAGACTAAAGTGGTGCCTTTCGCTATGTAAAGATTTTCATGATTTCCACGGGAAAGATTCGAATTTTAAGTAACTGTCAGACGATTTGTTCTTTCAAATTTGTGCAATCTTCTGAAGACCCTTGTTACAAGAAACAGAATTTTCTTGAAGGTGTACATGGTGTCATTGCTCCGTCCTTGTAGAGTCGTTTTCCTGACTACTAACTCTCCCATCGGTGCTGAGCGTTGATGGTTCCCAATTCACAGTGACCTTAAATATTGTACCACCTTGGGACGATTCTTCTGTCTGGCCTCGTCTAGGGCGCTTTTACCGTCGTTGTTTCTCAGTGAGGGATTAGCTCCATTGCTTATCAGTAGTCTCACCACATCCTCATGTCCAAATCTTGCTGCGATCATCAATAGTGTCCTCCCCTTCCACCCCCTGCTATTTATGTCCCCCAAAGTCAGTGAGAGGACATATTTCACGACATGTAAAAATCCTGTGACACAACTATGGTGAAGGGTGTTCTCCCCTGCTCCGTCACGTAGTGACAGATCCGCTCCGCGTTGGACGAGTAATTCCACCAATTTTGTATTTCTCTGACGTGATGCTACCATCAGCGGTGTGCCCATTTTCCATCCTCTGCTGTCTATGTCCACTGGGTTCAGCGAAAGGATATATTTCACAAGATCTATATATCCACGGCAGGCAATGTGAAGGATGTTACCCTCTATTCCACTGAGTAACAGATCAGCTCCATGTTTTACGAGCAGTTCCACCACTTCCTTTTTTCCATATATAGTTGCTGCCA